>NC_143041.1:40734946-40942446 GCF_057628025.1 Oncorhynchus mykiss
TACTGTGCAGTAAGTACATGTTTTATACATGAGGGTTTACTGTGCAGTAAGTACATGTTCTATACATGAGGGTTTACTGTGCAGTAAGTACATGTTTTATACATGAGGGTTTACTGTGCAGTAAGTACATGTTTTATAGATTTACTGTGCAGTAAGTACATGTTCTATACATGAGGGTTTACTGAGCAGTAAGTACATGTTCTATACATGAGGGTTTACTGAGCAGTAAGTACATGTTCTATACATG
Source organism: Oncorhynchus mykiss (assembly GCF_057628025.1). NCBI lineage: Eukaryota > Metazoa > Chordata > Actinopteri > Salmoniformes > Salmonidae > Oncorhynchus > Oncorhynchus mykiss. The sequence continues at coordinate 40,735,194 of NC_143041.1, forward strand.
AGGGTTTACTGAGCAGTAAGTACATGTTCTATACATGAGGATTTACTGTGCAGTAAGTACATGTTCTATACATGAGGGTTTACTGAGCAGTAAGTACATGTTTTATACATGAGGGTTTACTGTGCAGTAAGTACATGTTTTATACATGAGGGTTTACTGTGCAGTAAGTACATGTTTTATACATGAGGGTTTACTGTGCAGTAAGTACATGTTCTATACATGAGGGTTTACTGTGCAGTAAGTACATGTTTTATACATGAGGGTTTACTGTGCAGTAAGTACATGTTTTATACATGAGGGTTTACTGTGCAGTAAGTACATGTTTTATAGATTTACTGTGCAGTAAGTACATGTTTTATAGATTTACTGTGCAGTAAAACATGTTTTATACATGAGGGTTTACTGTGCAGTAAGTACATGTTTTATAGATCAGGATTTACTGTGCAGTAAGTACATGTTTTTTACATTAGGGTTTACTGTGCAGTAAGTACATGTTTTATACATTAGGATTTACTGTGCAGTAAGTACATGTTTTATACATGAGGGTTTACTGTGCAGTAAGTACATGTTTTATACATTAGGATTTACTGTGCAGTAAGTACATGTTCTATACATGAGGGTTTACTGTGCAGTAAGTACATGTTCTATACATGAGGGTTTACTGTGCAGTAAGTAGATGTTTTATAGGTTTACTGTGCAGTAAGTACATGTTCTATACATGAGGGTTTACTGTGCAGTAAGTACATGTTTTATAGATTTACTGTGCAGTAAGTACATGTTCTATACATGAGGGTTTACTGTGCAGTAAGTACATGTTTCATACATGAGGGTTTACTGTGCAGTAAGTACATGTTTTATATATGAGGGTTTACTGTGCAGTAAGTACATGTTTTATAGGTTTACTGTGCAGTAAGTACATGTTTTATACATGAGGGTTTACTGTGCAGTAAGTACATGTTTTATACATGAGGGTTTACTGTGCAGTAAGTACATGTTTTATACATGAGGGTTTACTTGAGCAGTAAAACATGTTTTATAGATTTACTGTGCAGTAAGTACATGTTCTATACATGAGGGTTTACTGAGCAGTAAAACATGTTTTATAAATTGACTGTGCAGTGTTCAACAGCAGCAGCATTCCCCTGCTGTAAACACTATGGCATTTGTTTTCTGATTGTGTAGACTGACCCATTAATCAAACAAAGTACTGAAAAATGCTAAACACACTCTCTTTGGCAAAGGTGCACACTCAAACACAATCACACACACACACACACACACACACCTGTGCTCCTCTGGAGTAGGAGCGGAAGATGGTGCAGAAGCGCCCCTGGCCAGATGTGTCCCTGAAACAACACACAAAAGGTTAGAGGTCAGGGGTTAAAGGGTCAGCAGGTCAGACAACCTTATTCAGGGCATCTGGGTCGTTCCACAAATTCTGTGCCTTTTCAAAAGTGTAACTTGGTAAAAAAAAAAAAAAAAAAAAAAAAAAAAAAAAAAAACATTTGATTTCAACAAATTGTAACATTCTGTCATTAAAAAGCACATATTCAACTTCATAAAAAAACAAGTGACTATGGTTGACCGTACCAGGGTTGATGATTGCATTTTAAAATCATCCATAAATCTCCTTGTGACCTGGGAAATGGAAGCGTGTGTGCAAATTGAATGAATATTTCCCCAAAACATTTAATAACTAAAACATTGGTAACAGCGTTGATGTGTTTTGCTCGACCCGCTCATTTTCCCACAAAACACCACAAAACGACCAAAAAGAGTAGAACCAGCGCTCTGGCTTTTACACTATGATCTGACCAGTGTTTCTTTAAAAAAAATATATAAAAGCAGGAAGTAACACCATATTAAATTGAGAGTTCAGTTCCACATAAGTGTTGACTTTAAAATGAGGGACACTGAATGAATCACTAATCACATTAAATAAATCATAATCTTCTGAAATTACTTTGTCAAAGCAACAATAACAATAACTAATGCCTTTACATCGATGGTGAAACATGGAGAAATGTTTGGATCAAGTGGGTTGAAATCTTTCTAGAAGTGACACAGGATTGACGGAGGGAATTATTAGCATGATTTAATTCTCCGTGTGGTCTACAATGCCTGTGGAAAGCCTACACCCCCTTGACATGTTTAAACATTTTGTTGCGTCACAAAGTGGGATTGAAATGTATTTAATCGTATTTTCTTTTGTCAACGATCTATACAAAATCCTCTGTAAAGTCAAAGTGGAAGAAACATTGTAAATGTTTAGATTAATGAAAACTAAAACACTAGAATACCTTGATTAGATACAGTGCCTTGCGAAAGTATTCGGCCCCCTTGAACTTTGCGACCTTTTGCCACATTTCAGGCTTCAAAGTTAAAGATATAAAACTGTATTTTTTGTGAAGAATCAACAACAAGTGGGACACAATCATGAAGTGGAACGACATTTATTGGATATTTCAAACTTTTTTAACAAATCAAAAACTGAAAAATTGGGCGTGCAAAATTATTCAGCCCCCTTAAGTTAATACTTTGTAGCGCCACCTTTTGCTGCGATTACAGCTGTAAGTCGCTTGGGGTATGTCTCTATCAGTTTTGCACATCGAGAGTGACATTTTTTCCCATTCCTCCTTGCAAAACAGCTCGAGCTCAGTGAGGTTGGATGGAGAGCATTTGTGAACAGCAGTTTTCAGTTCTTTCCACAGATTCTCGATTGGATTCAGGTCTGGACTTTGACTTGGCCATTCTAACACCTGGATATGTTTATTTTTGAACCATTCCATTGTAGATTTTGCTTTATGTTTTGGATCATTGTCTTGTTGGAAGACAAATCTCCGTCCCAGTCTCAGGTCTTTTGCAGACTCCATCAGGTTTTCTTCCAGAATGGTCCTGTATTTGGCTCCATCCATCTTCCCATCAATTTAACCATCTTCCCTGTCCCTGCTGAAGAAAAGCAGGCCCAAACCATGATGCTGCCACCACCATGTTTGACAGTGGGGATGGTATGTTCAGGGTGATGAGCTGTGTTGCTTTTACGCCAAACATAACGTTTTGCATTGTTGCCAAAAAGTTCAATTTTGGTTTCATCTAACCAGAGCACCTTCTTCCACATGTTTGGTGTGTCTCCCAGGTGGCTTGTGGCAAACTTTAAACGACACTTTTTATGGATATCTTTAAGAAATGACTTTCTTCTTGCCACTCTTCCATAAAGGCCAGATTTGTGCAATATACGACTGATTGTTGTCCTATGGACAGAGTCTCCCACCTCAGCTGTAGATCTCTGCAGTTCATCCAGAGTGATCATGGGCCTCTTGGCTGCATCTCTGATCAGTCTTCTCCTTGTATGAGCTGAAAGTTTAGAGGGACGGCCAGGTCTTGGTAGATTTGCAGTGGTCTGATACTCCTTCCATTTCAATATTATCGCTTGCACAGTGCTCCTTGGGATGTTTAAAGCTTGGGAAATCTTTTTGTATCCAAATCCGGCTTTAAACTTCTTCACAACAGTATCTCGGACCTGCCTAGTGTGTTCCTTGTTCTTCATGATGCTCTCTGCACTTTTAACGGACATCTGAGACTATCACAGTGCAGGTGCATTTATACGGAGACTTGATTACACATAGGTGGATTGTATTTATCATCATTAGTTATTTAGGTCAACATTGGATCATTCAGAGATCCTCACTGAACTTCTGGAGAGAGTTTGCTGCACTGAAAGTAAAGGGGCTGAATAATTTTGCACGCACAATTTTTCAGTTTTTGATTTGTTAAAAAAGTTTGAAATATCCAATAAATGTCGTTCCACTTCATGATTGTGTCCCACTTGTTGTTGATTCTTCACAAAAAAATACAGTTTTATATCTTTATGTTTGAAGCCTGAAATGTGGCAAAAGGTCGCAAAGTTCAAGGGGGCCGAATACTTTCGCAAGGCACTGTATTTTCAACTTTCATTTCGCAGCTTTTCTCTTATTGAATTAAACTCTGACATTGTCCTTTATGTCTCAGTGGATCAACATTAAATAGTCTAACTGGTGTGTAGACTATTTGGGACACAAAGTTAGGCCCTAAAGCTTACGCAATAATGCCAGATAAACAAAAAAGTATGAAAGAAAAACCTCAATGTAGCCTATAGATATAAATTGCACAAGAATAATACAATACTGGATTTCAAAAAATGTATTATTTTCTCTTTATTCACTCCCCACACCACCCACCAGCCCTTCATCCACACAATAGTTAATGACCTTAAACTGGGACTGTGGGTTATGAGTCAACCTGCACATCACTGATTACTTTACTGCCTTGTTGCATACATACGCCCTGTTTTAGAATATTTTTATTCTGTATATTTGTATTATTTTGACTCTGTCATTCAGGTCATTATTGTGGAGTCACTACAATGTTGTTGATCCATCCTCAGTTTTCTCCCATCACGGCCATTGAACTCTGTAGCTGTTTCAAAATGACCAAGGGCCTCAATGTTGCCATCCCAGTTTCCTTCCTGTCCTGCAGCTCAGTTCAGAAGGACAACTTTGTGTGTTGGTGGTTTAATACATCATCTACGGCATCATTATTAACTTGACCATGCTTAAATAGGTATTCAATATTTGATTTGTTATTGTTACCCATCTACCAATCACTGCTTTTCTTTATGAGGCTTTCGCAAAGCTCCCTGGTCTTTGTAGTTATATCTGTCTGAAATTCAATAGTTGACTGAGGGACCCTATAGATGTTGGGTGTATGGGGGACAGAGGAAGGAGTAGTCATTTTAAAAAATCATGTCAACCCCTATTATATCACACAGAATGGGCCTATGTAACTTATCATGTGATTTTGTTGAGCGAAATTTGACTTTTGAACTATTTTAGGAGTGTCTAAAGAAAGAGGGTGAATATTTATGCAACAACTATATATTTTAGTTATTTAATTGTTATTCATTTGTAAAACCTTTTTCACTTTGACATTAGAGTATTTTGTATAGATCAAAGACCAAAAAGTACAATTAAAACTATTTGAATTCGTAACGCAACAAAATGTGAAAAAAGTTCAACGAGATGTAGGCTTTCAACAGGATGTAGACTTTCAACAGGATGTAGGCTTTCAACAGGATGTAGGCTTTCAACAGGATGTAGGCTTTCAAACGGGATGTAGGCTTTCAACAGGATGTAGGATTTCAACAGGATGTAGGCGTTCAACAGGATGTAGGCTTTCAACAGGATGTAGACTTTCAACAGGATGTAGGCTTTCAACGGGATGTAGGCTTTCAACAGGATGTAGGCTTTCAACGGGATGTAGGCTTTCAACAGGATGTAGGCTTTCAAACGGGATGTAGGCTTTCAAACGGGATGTAGGCTTTCAACAGGATGTAGGCTTTCAACAAGATGTAGGCTTTCAACAGGATGTAGGCTTTCAAACGGGATGTAGGCTTTCAACAGGATGTAGACTTTCAACAGGATGTAGGCTTTCAACTGGATGTAGGCTTTCAACAGGATGTAGGCTTTCAAACGGGATGTAGGCTTTCAACAGGATGTAGGCTTTCAACAGGATGTAGGCTTTCAACAGGATGTAGGACCTGTATATTAAAGTACTCTTCATTTAACAAAATCTATATTTGTGAACAATTTCTATTTAAAATATTTATTTAAAAAAAAAAAACACTTAATTGAAACGACCCGTCTATTGCTGTTGGCCAACAACCAACCAATCACTTGTCAGACCATCACCGATGATTATCTATGTTTAGCAACACTAATTACTTCTCAAATGTGTCGTATATTAGTCTGTGAAATTCAGACAATTTATACATTCCACATAATTGGTCTTACAAAGAGAGGATTAAAGACACTGGTATTTTAAGCCTGCATTTAAAATAATGCAATCTGGGAGGGTAGTGAGAGAGCAGAGCGAGAGCAATAGCATGTTTCCAGACTGCATTCTCCAGACCTGGATGCCAGAGCAGTGTTTGGGTTGGCTCGCGCGTCGGCCTTAGGCCTAGACTTCTGACTATTAGATTTGAAATCCAGCTGTGTTTTTAATTCGATGAGAGAGTGCATCGTCACGCGCATTGTTTCTTGATATGATTTAATATAGTGACACTATAAACCATCTGGTACATAAAGATCTCATCCACCAGCCAGCTCTTCTGAGATTGAGCCTGGGGATGAGATTAGTTACACAACAGTCTACTATGGAGGGAGAAGATGTTTTATAGGGGAAAGAAATACAAATATAGGATAATAACCTTCCACTGTTTAAATACTCATATTCTCCTTCCTTCTCACAAGCTGCAGCTTTGCAATCAGCTTATTGTGGTTATCCCTGGGGTTAGGGTTGGTGGTTATCCCTAGGGTTAGGGTTGGTGGTTATCCCTGGGGTTAGGGTTGGTGGTTATCCCTGGGGTTGGTGGTTATCCCTAGGGTTAGGGTTGGTGGTTATCCCTAGGGTTAGGGTTGGTGGTTATCCCTAGGGTTAGCATTGGTGGTTATCCCTAGGGTTGGTGGTTATCCCTAGGGTTAGGGTTGGTGGTTATCCCTAGGGTTAGGGTTGATGGTTATCCCTAGGGTTAGGGTTGGTGGTTATCCCTAGGGTTAGGGTTGGTGGTTATCCCTGGGATTAGGGTTGGTGGTTATCCCTGGGGTTAGGGTTGGTGGTTATCCCTGGGGTTAGGGTTGGTGGTTATCCCTGGGGTTAGGGTTGGTGGTTATCCCTAGGGTTAGGGTTGGTGGTTATCCCTGGGGTTAGGGTTGGTGGTTATCCCTAGGGTTAGGGTTGGTGGTTATCCCTGGGGTTAGGGTTGGTGGTTATCCCTGGGGTTAGGGTTGGTGGTTATCCCTGGGGTTAGGGTTGGTGGTTATCCCTGGGGTTAGGGTTGGTGGTTATCCCTAGGGTTAGGGTTGGTGGTTATCCCTGGGGTTAGGGTTGGTGGTTATCCCTGGGGTTAGGGTTGGTGGTTATCCCTGGGGTTAGGGTTGGTGGTTATCCCTGGGGTTAGGGTTGGTGGTTATCCCTGGGGTTAGGGTTGGTGGTTATCCCTAGGGTTAGGGTTGGTGGTTATCCCTAGGGTTAGGGTTGGTGGTTATCCCTGGGGTTAGGGTTGGTGGTTATCCCTAGGGCTAGGGTTGGTGGTTATCCCTGGGGTTAGGGTTGGTGGTTATCCCTAGGGTTAGGGTTGGTGGTTATCCCTAGGGTTAAGGTTGGTGGTTATCCCTGGGGTTAGGGTTGGTGGTTATCCCTGGGGTTAGGGTTGGTGGTTATCCCTGGGGTTAGGGTTGGTGGTTATCCCTGGGGTTAGGGTTGGTGGTTATCCCTGGGGTTAGGGTTGGTGGTTATCCCTAGGGTTAGGGTTGGTGGTTATCCCTAGGGTTAGGGTTGGTGGTTATCCCTGGGGTTAGGGTTGGTGGTTATCCCTGGGGTTAGGGTTGGTGGTTATCCCTGGAGTTAGGGTTGGTGGTTATCCCTAGAGTTAGGCTTATTGTGGTTATCCCTAGGGTTAGGCTTATTGTGGTTATCCCTAGGGTTAGGCTTATTGTGGTTATACCTAGGGTTAGGCTTATTGTGGTTATCCCTAGGGTTAGGCTTATTGTAGTTATCCCTAGGGCTAGTGGTTATCCCTAGGGATAGGGTTATTGTGGTTATCCCTATGGTTAGGGCTATTGATTATCCCTAGGGTTATGCTTATTGTGGTTCTCTCTAGGGTTAGTGTTATTGGTTATCCCTGGGGCTAGTGGTTATCCCCAGGGTTAGGGTTATTCCTAGGGATACGGTTATTGGTTATCCCTAGGGTTATGCTTATTGTGGTTATCTCTAGGGTTAGGGTTATTGGTTATTCCTAGGACTAGTGGTTATCCCTAGGGCTAGTGGTTATCCCTAGGATTAGGGTTATTGTGGTTAAAATCAAATCAAATTGTATTAGTCACGTACACATGGTTAGCAGATATTATTGCGGGTGTAGCGAAATGCTTGTGCTTCTAGTTCCGACAGTGCAGCAATATCGAACATGTAATCTAACAATTCAACAACTACCTAATACACACAAATCTAAGTATGGGAATAAGAATATATAAATATATAGATGAGCAATGGCCGAGGCAAGATGCAATAGATGGTATAAAATACAGTATACACATATGAGATGAGTAATGCAAGACATGTAAACATTATTAAAGTGACTAGTGATCTATTTATTAAAGTAGCCAATGATTTCAAGTCTGTATGTAGGCAGCAGCCTCTCTGTGTTAGTGATGGCTGTTTAAAGTCTGATGATCTTGTGACCACTAACCTGAACCTAGGGATAACCACAATAACCCTATCCCGCACCTGCCCGCACGTCCAGCATCACTACTCTGGACGGTTCTGACTTGGAATATGTGGACAACTACAAATACCTAGGTGTCTGGCTAGACTGTAAACTCTCCTTCCAGACTCACATTAAGCATCTCCAGTCCAAAATTAATTGGACATTCTTCACTCATGCAGGCAAACATACCCTCGTAAAACTGACCATCCTACCGATCGTCGACTTCGGCGATGTCATTTACAAAATAGCCTCCAACACTCTACTCAACAAATTGGATGCAGTCTATCACAGTGCCATCCGTTTTGTCACCAAAGCCCCATATACTACCCACAACTGCGACCTGTAGGCTCTCGTTTGCTGGCCCTCGCTTCATACTCATCGCCAAACCCACTGGCTCAAGGTCATCTACAAGTCTTCGCTAGGTAAAGCCCGCCTCACTGGTCACAATAGCAGCACGCGCTCCAGCAGGTATATCTCACTTGTCACCCCCAAAGCCAATTCCTCTTTTGGCCGACTTTCCTTCCAGCTCTCTGCTGCCAATGACTGGAACGAACTGCAAAAATCACTGAAGCTGGAGACTCATATCTCCCTCACTAGCTTTAAGCACCAGCAGTCAGAGCAGCTCACAGATTACCGCACCTGTACATAGCCCATCTGTAAATAGCCCATCCAACTACCTCATCCCCATACTGTATTTATTTATCTTGCTCCTTTGCACCCCAGTATCTCTACTTACACACTCATCTTCAGCACATCTATCACTCCAGTGTTTAATTGCTATATTGTAATTACTTCGCCACCATGGCCTATTTATTGCCTTACCTCCCGTACCTCATTTGCACACACTGTAAATACACTTTTTCTACTGTATTATTGACTGTATGTTTGTTCCACATGTAACTCTGTGTGGTTGTATGTGTCGCACTGCTTTGCTTTATCTTGGCCAGGTCACAGTTGTAAATGAGAACTTGTTCTCAACTAGCCTACCTGGTTAAATAAAGGTGAAATAATTTGACAAATAAATAAAGAATGAAAAATAGCTTCTGTCTCTTGGCCCCATTTTACCACTGTTTCCCCAATGTCACGCTAGCCAGCTGCGATTAGCACGTAGCCATAGGGAGGAGGATAAAGAGCATTTCTAACACCCCCTCTGTTAAAGCATAAAATAATCTCATCCTCTTAGACATCAAACTAAATTTCCAGATTAATAATTCAATATTGACTCGACTAAAAGCAAAACCCTCTAAAAATAAAAATACTGCTCTCAGGGTAGGGGTCAGGAGTAGAGTGGAGAGGCGGGGATAGCACACAATGGGGACCACAGAGTGTGTGTGTGTCCTTCCCTCATCCCTATTGACAAATATGGCTACAATCCCCCTTACTGTAATCAGACTTGCATGTTTCTTATTGAGCCTCTGTACAGAACTCATCTCTGCCTTTACGATTCTCCTTATAACAAGGTCCGCCTCTCGCTGACCTTCAGGACAATACTCTATTCTTCTCCTAATCTGATCAACATGATACAGTCGGGGTACTGTTTGGTACACAGCCCCCCCCCGTACTTATCAAATAGATGATAAGACGAGGGTCTGTGTACCAAACGGCCCTCTATCCCCTACATACAGCCGCATGGGGACCTGGTCAAAAGTAGTGCACTATGTAGGGAATAGGATCCCAGTTGGGACACAAACGGGAACTAGGATGGAACCCTATGGCTTCCAAATGGAACCCTATGGCTTCCAAATGGAACCCTATGCGTTCCAAATGGAACCCTATGCGTTCCAAATGGAACCCTAAGCGTTCCAAATGGAACCCTAAGCGTTCCAAATGGAACCCTATTGCTTCCAAATGGAACCCTATGCGTTCCAAATGGAACCCTATGCTTCCAAATGGAACCCTATGCGTTCCAAATGGAACCCTATTGCTTCCAAATGGAACCCTATGCGTTCCAAATGGAACCCTATGCGTTCCAAATGGAACCCTATTTCATCCAGAGTCACATTTTACATTTCAATATCCCTGAGGTGGAAATGGGATGAGTTTAGCAGGGTAACGTGTGTATGTACAGTGACTTCACTCACCAGAGCTGCAGCTTGACTCTTCTTCCATCTAGGAGTATCGTAGTCGTCTTGTAGTCGATTCCTGCCAACAACATCAAATGATGTTAATACCATCTCTCTTATTCTACTCTGAATGTATCTAGGCCTTGTACAGCTGTCATGATCATTCTACATGAGAGGGAGAGAGAGAGGACAGGCTGTGGAAACTGTGCTGCACTTCCTAACCTCCTGCCAAATAAATGTATGACCATATTAGAGACACATTTTTCCCTCATTACACAGACCCACAAAGAATTTGAAAACAAACCCAATTTTAATAAACTCTCATATCTGCTGGGTGAAATACCACAGTGTGCCATCACCGCAGCAAGATGTGTGACTTGTTGCCACAAGAAAAGGGCAATAAGGGCAAGAAAAGGGCCATTGAAGAAGAAACGCTATTGTAAATACAACCCATATTTATGTTTGTTTATTTTCCCTTTTGTACTTTAACTATTTTTCACATAATGACATTTGAAATGTCTTTATTATTTTGGAACTTTCGTGAGTGTAATGATTACTGTTCATTTATATTGTTTATTTAACTTTTGTTTATTATCTACTTCACTTGCTTTGGCAATGTGTAATATGTTTCCCATGCCAAAAAAGACCCATGAATTTAATAGAGAGAGAGACACAGACAGACACACAGAAAGTGAGACACACACAGACAGACACACAGAAAGTGAGACACACACAGACAGACACACAGAAAGTGAGACACACACAGACAGACACACAGACAGACGAATAAGAGGATACTAACGGGGATCTGTATGCTTCAGGAGGAAACATGCGGAAGATGAACTCTCCATCTGTCATCCAGCAGGGAGCAGATTAAACTTTAACACTGAGTGAGTGAACATGTCTTATTCCCCTATGGGCCCTGGTCCAAAGTAGTGCACTATAACGGGGAATAGGGTGGTGAGGGAGGTGGGCAGACGTGTGAAGCAACTGAGGCAACGCTGATGGGCCCCCTGACTCCTAAGAGAGTGATGGCTGCGTCCATACCTGTCCCTAGAGACTGATGGGCCCCCTGACTCCTAAGGGAGTGATGGCTGCGTCCATACCTGTCCCTAGAGACTGATGGGCCCCCTGACTCCTAAGGGAGTGATGGCTGCGTCCATACCTGTCCCTAGAGACTGATGGGCCCCCTGACTTCTAAGGGAGTGATGGCTGCTTCCATACCTGTCCCTAGAGACCTCACCAGACACAGCTCTTATCCTTGCATCACAAATCACTCACGCCACCACACTCACACACTTCAACCGTCACACTGGACCTTTTCAAGTGCTGATTCTGGAACATTTAGCTAAGTACTTGAAATCTTCTTACGTTGTTGACTACGATGGCATATTGGCATTACGTCAAATTCTGGTGTGCACATACAGACACACAGACACAGACACTAATGTGCTTAGTGGCAGAGATGTAATGAGACTTCACATGACCCAGCTGTATTTTCTCATCAGACACGTAGGTGGGGTCAACGGGCAGGATTCCTAGGCTGTGTGTGTGTGTGTGTGTGTGTGTCTCTCAAAGGCCAGGATTCCGGAGACCAGATCCAATGTTAACCTATCACCCCACAGACGTTATGCTATCACCACAGAATGACACGCGAGTGTGTGTGTGTGTGTGTGTGTGTGTGTGTGTACGTGAAGATGACAATAATGTGTTTGCATAGAAATCAAACTAAATCCATGACCATCTAAGGGTTAAGTTACAGTAGTGATGATGAAATCCCCACTGGATCTCACCCAGTGAGAATGACTCATACTGCACAGCACAGACAGCTACATAGTGACAGCAGCGCGCGCGCACACACACACACACACACACACACACACACACACACACACACACACGGATACATGCAAACAAAGACACACACTAGCACACTAAACCTGTGAGTATTATGATGAAGCTTCAGTATGTGCTCAGAGCCTTACCATGTCTGGAAGCAACAGTGTACTGTGTGTCTGCTCAATACGAGGTCCTGATAACTACAGTCATTAATGGCAGAAAAGCCACGCTTTACTTTTGGTCAATGAGAGCAGCACAAATGTAACATTTGCATTACTCATTCCTTTACACTTGTGTGCATGAGGTAGTTGTGAAATTGTTAGATTACTTGTTAGATATTACTGCACGGTCGGAACTAGAAGCACAAGCATTTCACTACACTCACATTAACATCTGCTAACCACGTGTATGTGACCATTAACATCTGCTAACCATGTGTATGTGACCATTAACATCTGCTAACCACGTGTATGTGACCATTATCATCTGCTAACCACGTGTATGTGACCATTAACATCTGCTAACCACGTGTATGTGACAAATAAAATTAGATTTGCATCGTAATAATGGACTGTATCGCATCGTAATAATGGACTGTATCGTATCGTAATAATGGACTGTATCGCATCGTAATAATGGACTGTATCGTATCATAATAATGGACTGTATCGCATTGTAATAATGGGCTGTATCGCATCGTAATAATGGACTGTATCGTATTGTAATAATGGACTGTATCGCATCGTAATAATGGACTGTATCGTATCGTAATAATGGACTGTATCGCATCGTAATAATGGACTGTATCGCATCGTAATAATGGACTGTATCGTATCGTAATAATGGGCTGTATCGTATCGTAATAATGGGCTGTATCGTATCGTAATAATGGGCTGTATCACATCGTAATAATGGGCTGTATCGTATCGTAATAATGGGCTGTATCACATCGTAATAATGGACTGTATCGTATCGTAATAATGGACTGTATCACATCGTAATAATGGGCTGTATCGCATCGTAATAATGGACTGTATCGTATCGTAATAATGGACTGTATCGCATCGTAATAATGGGCTGTATCACATCGTAATAATGGGCTGTATCGTATCGTAATAATGGGCTGTATCACATCGTAATAATGGGCTGTATCACATCGTAATAATGGACTGTATCGCATCGTAATAATGGGCTGTATCACATCGTAATAATGGGCTGTATCGTATCGTAATAATGGGCTGTATCGCATCGCAATAATGGGCTGTATCGCATCGTAATAATGGACTGTATCGTATCGTAATAATGGGCTGTATCGCATCGTAATAATGGGCTGTATCGTATCGTAATAATGGGCTGTATCGCATCGTAATAATGGGCTGTATCGCATCGTAATAATGGGCTGTATCACATCGTAATAATGGGCTGTATCGCATCGTAATAATGGGCTGTATCGCATCGTAATAATGGGCTGTATCACATCGTAATAATGGATACCAATGGCAGCTGGCAAATCACAGGTGGCATTTAATGCTTTTCCTCCACATCAAGAGTCAGTCCACCAGTCAAACTGTCACCCCTGGCAACCGCCCTCCTCACGACCTGTACCCATAACGCATCCCTCTAGGTGTCGTTCCGGCCTCTCTGTGCTCCCTCAACTGTCTGGTTGGGTTTGGATCGGTCTGTCTCTGACTTGACATTGTGTAATTGGATTGGACATAGTGTAGTTTGTGCTGACACCCTGAGGAAGGTTCACACAAACACATGGCTACAGTATGTGTCCATAAACGCATGCACGCACTCACACACATGCACGTGCACGCACACGTACACTCACACGCAATAACATACAAGAGCTCAGCTGGACTCCTCTAATTTAACCAGGACAAACACATCTACAATACGTTGACTCACTCAATACAGTCAGGCACACTGTCCTGTTAGCGAATAGAGTCATATTTGCCAATTCATCTACTTATTTAAAACATCAACAACTCTAATCACAACAGTTCTATTGAAGCCACCTCGCAGCCATCTTGGCACTCCTCCTCCATCTTCCTCCTCCTCTTATCTTGGCACTCCTCCTCTTATCTTGGCAGCACTCCTCCTCCATCTTCCTCCTCCTCCTGTTATCTTGGCACTCCTCCTCCTCCATCTTGGCAGCACTCCTCCTCCATCTTGGCAGCACTCCTCCTCCATCTTGGCAGCACTCCTCCTCCATCGATTGCTCAGTTTGGCCGGGCAGCCAGCTCTAGGAAGAGTCTTGGTGGCTTCAAACTTCTTCCGCCTAAGAATGATGGAGGCCACGGTGTTCTTCAGGACCTTCAATGCTGCAGAAATGTTTTGGTACACTTCCCCAGATCTGTGCCTCGACACAATCCTGTCTCTGAGCTTTACGGACAATTCCTTCGACCTCATGGCTTGGTTTTTGCTCTGACATGCACTGTCAACTATGGGACCTTATATAGACAGGTGTGTGCCTTTCCAAATCATGTCCAATCAATTTCATTTACCACAGATGGACCCTGTTGTAGTGTTTGATATCATTAAATGTGAAGACTTTATATTATCAAATCGATTCTCTGTATAATTTAATTACACAATTTAACTAATCATGTAACTATAACTAGGAAGTCGGGGCACCACAGAAAAGTATTGTTTATATAGTGTCAATTTCCGAATATAACTCTTCAGATATTTTCATATCTTATCGATTACAGTCACTTAATGTATTATTACCTCATCAGTCTCATTACTGAACGTCGCAAATCCTTGGATATCTGCACGAACCCTAGTATAGAATCATGACTCAGCAATATACAAATTATTTATTTACTAACTAACTTAATCAATCACAGGTTTACATAAAACACACACACAAAAAAAATGTTATACATTGGTTACTACATGATACAAAAAAAAAGTCCCTAGCGGCCGAAACCGTGATGACGGCTTGGTAGACAAAAAAAAGGGGGTGGGGACCGCCCAAGAACAGGAAACTGAGAGTGGATTCAAGTACATACAGTTGACTACACTACACTCATGGAAATGCCTATACATTAAACATGAACAACCGCTCATTCGAAAATACATTTAAAATGTACATATTTACGAGTGTATGCCTTTGTTGTCCCTCTCTGTGGACGCCGGTCCGTCTGCTGGATAGTCAGTCGACAGAAAGCCTCTGTCTGAGGTGCAGGTTGTTATAATGGATACTTCAGAGTACCATTCGGAAATGTTCTTAGACCGGATGTGTTTACCAGACTAAAGTGTTTAAAAACAGCTGCAGCCTGAATAATTGTTCTTTAATTTGTAGATTTCTTAGCCATTTCAACAAGGGAATGATCTCCACATTCTCTGGTCTAGTCCTTTTGTAGCGTTGCCAACCAATTCAACATGTAGCGACAGCTCCACATTCTCTGGTCTAGTCCTTTTGTAGCGTTGCCAACCAATTCAACATGTAGCGACAGCTCCACATTCTCTGGTCTAGTCCTTTTGTCACGGGTGGTTTTATTCTCTGTGGAAGAATGGTCTGTTCCATGAGGCCTGCTGTGATGTCTGGGCTCATGGTTGGTTTCATACTCTGTGGAAGAATGGTCTGTTCCATGACGCCTGCTGTGATGTCTGGGCTCACGGTTGGTTTCATACTCTGTGGAAGAATCGTCTGTTCCATGACGCCTGCTGTGATGTCTGGGCTCACGGGTGGTTTCATTCTCTGTGGAAGAATGGTCTGTTCCATGACGCCTGCTGTGATGTCTGGGCTCATGGGGGTGTGGCCACTGACTAGTTAAAACTTTGTCTAAACAAGTATCTTGTTTAGAAGGCCAACATCAAATCTTCTCACAAATAGATTCATATTCAATCATATAGTTTAAACAACCATCACATGCAAAACTAGTAATTGAGAAGTGTACACAAACAAAGACACAGTAATGTGTGTTTCCTGTCCTTCGTGAGATCACCAAATGAAACCAATTTGACAGGATTGTTCTTTAAAAATACCCACGGACAATACCCACATTCTCAAAAATATAAATATAGTTTAATTCTCCAATTTTGGGGATTGGGCGTTTTGGGCAAGAAGAATGTCTTTGTTCTCCATAGGCTCTGTCCCTCAATACTCCTTGGCAGAGAGTTTCTACCCGGGATTTATGACCTTTGTAAAAACCTGTGGTGGGAGGGCCACAATATACACCCAGAAGGGCCACGCCATGACAACTCCAATGAAGTTGTAGAAACATCTCAAGGATGATCAATGGAAACAGGATGTACCTGAGCTCAATTTCGAGTCTCATAGCAAAGGGTCTGAAACCTTATTTACATAAGTTATCTTCTCTATTTTTAATACAGTTGGTACAATTTCTAAAAACCTGTTTTCGCTTTGTCTTGGGGTATTGTGTGTAGATTGCTGGGGAAAACCCCCCCACATTTAATACATTTTAGAATATGGCTATAACGTAACAAAGTGTGGAAAAACAAGGGGTCTGAATACTTTCCGAAGGCACTGTACTTCCTTGTTTATGTCTATTGAATGATAGTTGATATGGGATGTGATTCTGACTCTTATGAAACTCTGTGTGAGGTGGCAGCTCCAGTTAAAACGGGACAGTTTCCATATCAGGGCCCCTCAGGAGCCTGAAGGGTTATTTTGAGAGACAGTTTCCATATGAGGGCCCCTCAGGAGCCTGAAGGGTTATTTTGAGAGACAGTTTCCATATGAGGGCCCCTCAGGAGCCTGAAGGGTTATTTTGAGAGACAGTTTCCATATGAGGGCCCCTCAGGAGCCTGAAGGGTTATTTTGAGAGACAGTTTCCATTTAAGGGCCCCTCAGGAGCCTGAAGGGTTATTTTGAGAAAAACCCAAAGTCTAGCACATACAGCCTTACACACAAAACACTGTGGAGAGGCGACGTTATGTAAGGGGTTATGATAATCATTATTATGTCTGTTGACATGCATCATCAGAGGTCAAATAGGGGGTGCTTATTTTTGTACAAGTGCACTCCCTGAGAGAGTGGGGTCACGGCCAGTGATCAGCCATTATTGACAGCGACCCTGGTGCCTTGCTCAAGCTCATATCTGCACATTTTTCAGCTAATCAGCTTGGTGATTCGAACTAGAAACCTTTCGGTTAGTGGCCCAACACTTGAATCGTTAGGGTGACCTGCTGCCCCAGCGCCCTGTGTTGCCTGGCAGACCTGGTCACACACACACCACACAGTAGACTTTCCGTGTAAAAATAAATGCTCTCTCTAGGTTAGGATATGTCAGAGTAATTGTTGTATGATTAGTGTAGCTCTACGTATCCAGACAATAAGAAAACAGCTGCATTGGGTTGGTTGATTCCCTATGGGCTCTGGTGAACAGAAGTGCACTATAGAGGAAACATGGTGCCATTTGGGAGACATCCAGTCAGTCACCTACTACAGTACTACCAGCCTACTACTACAGTACTACCAGCCTACTACAGTACTACCAGCCTAATACGTACTACCAGCCTAATACAGTACTACCAGCCTAATACAGTACTACCAGTCTAATACAGTAAGGCTGAATCCTACAGGTCACTCCCCCCTTTCCCTCCTTCTGTCAACCTTCATCCCTCCATCTGTCAACCTTCATCCCTCCATCTCACCTCTCTGCCATCTGTTACTGATGGCATGCACTTTCTTTCAGTACGATTACTGTAGGGCTCAATAGCTCTCCTCATTCCCACTCTCTTTTCCTGTCCTCCCTCGCCTTCTGTTAAAGGCCCAGTCTAGTCAAAAATGTGATTTGTCTCACAATGAGGTTGGAATAATACTGTGAAATTGTGAAAATTATGAAAATGCCCTTTAGTGTAAGAGCTGTTTGAAAAGACGCCTGAAATATCATCCTGTTTTAGTGGGATGGAGTTTTGGCCCTCCATGCTGATATTACCACGCAGTAATTTAGTACTTCTGTCTTTGTACATGCGTGACTCTTTCCCTGTATGTGTGTGTTCTGAACTATAATCAAGTGATCTATTTTGGTTTGGAACGGTTCTGTGGCCTGCGACCTCAACAACAGTTTAAGGAAGGATTCTGTTGGAGCAGAGGGATTCTAGAATCTCTGCGGTCATTCCACTGTCTGTGTTCCAACTGTTCCACTGCTTCTGGAGTCTGTGGTCATTCCACTGTCTGTGTTCCAACTGTTCCACTGCTTCTGGAGTCTGTGGTCATTCCACTGTCTGTGTTCCAACTGTTCCACTGCTTCTGGAGTCTGTGGTCATTCCACTGTCTGTGTTCCAACTGTACCACTGCTTCTGGAGTCTGTGGTCATTCCACTGTCTGTGTTCCAACTGTTCCACTGCTTCTGGAGTCTGTGGTCATTCCACTGTCTGTGTTCCAACTGTTCCACTGCTTCTGGAGTCTGTGGTCATTCCACTGTCTGTGTTCCAACTGTTCCACTGCTTCTGGAGTCTGTGGTCATTCCACTGTCTGTGTTCCAACTGTTCCACTGCTTCTGGAGTCTGTGGTCATTCCACTGTCTGTGTTCCAACTGTTCCACTGCTTCTGGAGTCTGTGGTCATTCCACTGTCTGTGTTCCAACTGTTCCACTGCTTCTGGAGTCTGTGGTCATTCCACTGTCTGTGTTCCAACTGTTCCACTGCTTCTGGAGTCTGTGGTCATTCCACTATCTGTGTTCCAACTGTTCCACTGCTTCTGGAGTCTGTGGTCATTCCACTGTCTGTGTTCCAACTGTTCCACTGCTTCTGGAGTCTGTGGTCATTCCACTGTCTGTGTTCCAATGGTTCCACTGCTTCTGGAGTCTGTGGTCATTCCACTGTCTGTGTTCCAACTGTTCCACTGCTTCTGGAGTCTGTGGTCATTCCACTGTCTGTGTTCCAACGGTTCCACTGCTTCTGGAGTCTGTGGTCATTCCACTGTCTGTGTTCCAACTGTTCCACTGCTTCTGGAGTCTGTGGTCATTCCACTGTCTGTGTTCCAACTGTTCCACTGCTTCTGGAGTCTGTGGTCATTCCACTGTCTGTGTTCCAACTGTTCCACTGCTTCTGGAGTCTGTGGTCACTCCACTGTCTGTGTTCCAACTGTTCCACTGCTTCTGGAGTCTGTGGTCACTCCACTGTCTGTGTTCCAACTGTTCCACTGCTTCTGGAGTCTGTGGTCACTCCACTGTCTGTGTTCCAACTGTTCCACTGCTTCTGGAGTCTGTGGTCACTCCACTGTCTGTGTTCCAACTGTTCCACTGCTTCTGGAGTCTGTGGTCACTCCACTGTCTGTGTTCCAACTGTTCCACTGCTTCTGGAGTCTGTGGTCATTCCACTGTCTGTGTTCCAACTGTTCCACTGCTTCTGGAGTCTGTGGTCATTCCACTGTCTGTGTTCCAACGGTTCCACTGCTTCTGGAGTCTGTGGTCATTCCACTGTCTGTGTTCCAACGGTTCCACTGCTTCTGGAGTCTGTGGTCATTCCACTGTTTGTGTTCCAACTGTTCCACTGCTTCTGGAGTCTGTGGTCATTCCACTGTCTGTGTTCCAACTGTTCCACTGCTTCTGGAGTCTGTGGTCATTCCACTGTCTGTGTTCCAACTGTTCCACTGCTTCTGGAGTCTGTGGTCATTCCACTGTCTGTGTTCCAACTGTTCCACTGCTTCTGGAGTCTGTGGTCATTCCACTGTCTGTGTTCCAACTGTTCCACTGCTTCTGGAGTCTGTGGTCATTCCACTGTCTGTGTTCCAACTGTTCCACTGCTTCTGGAGTCTGTGGTCATTCCACTATCTGTGTTCCAACTGTTCCACTGCTTCTGGAGTCTGTGGTCATTCCACTGTCTGTGTTCCAACTGTTCCACTGCTTCTGGAGTCTGTGGTCATTCCACTGTCTGTGTTCCAACTGTTCCACTGCTTCTGGAGTCTGTGGTCATTCCACTGTCTGTGTTCCAACTGTTCCACTGCTTCTGGAGTCTGTGGTCATTCCACTGTCTGTGTTCCAACTGTTCCACTGCTTCTGGAGTCTGTGGTCATTCCACTGTCTGTGTTCCAACTGTTCCACTGCTTCTGGAGTCTGTGGTCATTCCACTGTCTGTGTTCCAACTGTTCCACTGCTTCTGGAGTCTGTGGTCATTCCACTGTCTGTGTTCCAACTGTTCCACTGCTTCTGGAGTCTGTGGTCATTCCACTGTCTGTGTTCCAACTGTTCCACTGCTTCTGGAGTCTGTGGTCATTCCACTGTCTGTGTTCCAACTGTTCCACTGCTTCTGGAGTCTGTGGTCATTCCACTGTCTGTGTTCCAACTGTTCCACTGCTTCTGGAGTCTGTGGTCATTCCACTGTCTGTGTTCCAACTGTTCCACTGCTTCTGGAGTCTGTGGTCATTCCACTGTCTGTGTTCCAACTGTTCCACTGCTTCTGGAGTCTGTGGTCACTCCACTGTCTGTGTTCCAACTGTTCCACTGCTTCTGGAGTCTGTGGTCATTCCACTGTCTGTGTTCCAACTGTTCCACTGCTTCTGGAGTCTGTGGTCATTCCACTGTCTGTGTTCCAACGGTTCCACTGCTTCTGGAGTCTGTGGTCATTCCACTGTCTGTGTTCCAACTGTTCCACTGCTTCTGGAGTCTGTGGTCATTCCACTGTCTGTGTTCCAACTGTTCCACTGCTTCTGGAGTCTGTGGTCATTCCACTGTCTGTGTTCCAACTGTTCCACTGCTTCTGGAGTCTGTGGTCATTCCACTGTCTGTGTTCCAACTGTTCCACTGCTTCTGGAGTCTGTGGTCATTCCACTGTCTGTGTTCCAACTGTTCCACTGCTTCTGGAGTCTGTGGTCATTCCACTGTCTGTGTTCCAACTGTTCCACTGCTTCTGGAGTCTGTGGTCATTCCACTGTCTGTGTTCCAACTGTTCCACTGCTTCTGGAGTCTGTGGTCATTCCACTGTCTGTGTTCCAACTGTTCCACTGCTTCTGGAGTCTGTGGTCATTCCACTGTCTGTGTTCCAACTGTTCCACTGCTTCTGGAGTCTGTGGTCATTCCACTGTCTGTGTTCCAACTGTTTCACTGCTTCTGGAGTCTGTGGTCATTCCACTGTCTGTGTTCCAACTGTTTCACTGCTTCTGGAGTCTGTGGTCATTCCACTGTCTGTGTTCCAACTGTTCCACTGCTTCTGGAGTCATTCCACTGTCTGTGTTCCAACTGTTTCACTGCTTCTGGAGTCTGTGGTCACTCCACTGTCTGTGTTCCAACTGTTCCACTGCTTCTGGAGTCTGTGGTCACTCCACTGTCTGTGTTCCAACTGTTCCACTGCTTCTGGAGTCTGTGGTCATTCCACTGTCTGTGTTCCAACGGTTCCACTGCTTCTGGAGTCTGTGGTCATTCCACTGTCTGTGTTCCAACTGTACCACTGCTTCTGGAGTCTGTGGTCATTCCACTGTCTGTGTTCCAACGGTTCCACTGCTTCTGGAGTCTGTGGTCATTCCACTGTCTGTGTTCCAACTGTACCACTGCTTCTGGAGTCTGTGGTCATTCCACTGTCTGTGTTCCAACTGTTCCACTGCTTCTGGAGTCTGTGGTCATTCCACTGTCTGTGTTCCAACTGTTCCACTGCTTCTGGAGTCTGTGGTCATTCCACTGTCTGTGTTCCAACTGTTCCACTGCTTCTGGAGTCTGTGGTCATTCCACTGTCTGTGTTCCAACGGTTCCACTGCTTCTGGAGTCTGTGGTCATTCCACTGTCTGTGTTCCAACTGTTCCACTGCTTCTGGAGTCTGTGGTCATTCCACTGTCTGTGTTCCAACTGTTCCACTGCTTCTGGAGTCTGTGGTCATTCCACTGTCTGTGTTCCAACTGTTCCACTGCTTCTGGAGTCTGTGGTCATTCCACTGTCTGTGTTCCAACTGTTCCACTGCTTCTGGAGTCTGTGGTCATTCCACTGTCTGTGTTCCAACTGTTCCACTGCTTCTGGAGTCTGTGGTCATTCCACTGTCTGTGTTACAACTGTTCCACTGCTTCTGGAGTCTGTGGTCATTCCACTGTCTGTGTTCCAACTGTTCCACTGCTTCTGGAGTCTGTGGTCATTCCACTGTCTGTGTTCCAACTGTTCCACTGCTTCTGGAGTCTGTGGTCATTCCACTGTCTGTGTTCCAACTGTTCCACTGCTTCTGGAGTCATTCCACTGTCTGTGTTCCAACTGTTTCACTGCTTCTGGAGTCTGTGGTCACTCCACTGTCTGTGTTCCAACTGTTCCACTGCTTCTGGAGTCTGTGGTCATTCCACTGTCTGTGTTCCAACTGTTCCACTGCTTCTGGAGTCTGTGGTCATTCCACTGTCTGTGTTCCAACGGTTCCACTGCTTCTGGAGTCTGTGGTCATTCCACTGTCTGTGTTCCAACTGTACCACTGCTTCTGGAGTCTGTGGTCATTCCACTGTCTGTGTTCCAACGGTTCCACTGCTTCTGGAGTCTGTGGTCATTCCACTGTCTGTGTTCCAACTGTACCACTGCTTCTGGAGTCTGTGGTCATTCCACTGTCTGTGTTCCAACTGTTCCACTGCTTCTGGAGTCTGTGGTCATTCCACTGTCTGTGTTCCAACTGTTCCACTGCTTCTGGAGTCTGTGGTCATTCCACTGTCTGTGTTCCAACTGTTCCACTGCTTCTGGAGTCTGTGGTCATTCCACTGTCTGTGTTCCAACTGTTCCACTTCTTCTGGAGTCTGTGGTCATTCCACTGTCTGTGTTCCAACTGTTCCACTGCTTCTAGAGTCTGTGGTCATTCCACTGTGAGCGCTCCAACTCAGCCATCATCTCATCCAGACCGCCCAGCTCACTCTCTGTGCGCATCCCAAATGGTACGCTGTTCCCTACATAGTACACTATTTTTGACGAGAGCCCTATAGGGTATGATTTGGGACTGAAACATCTTTCTCTGGTTATGGAGACTGGGCTGACCACAGAAATGCTTCCACTCTCCCTCCATGTCATCCCATTAGTAGAACTGACCCAAAACTGAGATGAACGTTGGATCCTGTTGATTCCACATTTAGTAGCCTAACGGCAACATAAATTATTGGCCAGAGCGCTGAAGGGGGAAACACTGCCTGCATCCTAAATGGTGCCCTATTCCCTATACAGTACACTACGTTTGACCAGGGCCCATAGTGCTCCATGTGGGGAACACACAGCCTCTGTTCCATGGTGTTTAAAACAAGCCAAACCAGCCGGGAGGTGGAGGAAACTGTGGCTCCTATATTAAAACATTCATCAGATGCATCATATTCTGTGATACCAGCAAAAACCGAGCAGGGCCACACTCAACAAACCATGTCAATACGACCAGGAAAAATTGTAGTGTACGAAAACATGCAACAGATTTCACTGGTAGTGGAAGAGAACACCCAGAGAATTCCCACACATTCTTCAGCGTGTGGATTTTGTCCGTGCCTTCAATGTAGAAACCAACACGTCATTCAAGTAGCAAAAGTCAGACAGAACTTCATCTTAAAGTAGCAATGTAGAGACAAACCTCAAAATAAGTTTGGAAAACATTAATTTGTCTCTTAATTGGTATACCTCAGGTAATAGGTATACTAAAATGTCATTTAAATTCTTCCGAGGGAGCTTGTCATGTGTCCCCTTATTGGATTCTCCAGAAGATTAAGTTGATAACTGCCACTACTCTGATTATAGTATAATCAGGAAAACCTGTTTTCAGAAGCACAACACAATGTCGCAGTGTTTTTATAAAGTGTTTTTAATAAAGGACTGCAATAACAAATCGGAGTATGAACACACACATGTGCGGGGACACACACACACACTTCCCACGGGAATAAAGGAATGACTTCACGCCGACCTTCGACTCCCTCCAGATGACGACGGTTGGTGTTGTTGTAATTGAGAACATTAGGAAAGAAACACTAAAGAGAGAAAATGAGGTAATTAGCAGCTAACTAAGGTCCTCTGAGGAAAACCATGTTTACGTCCCAAATAGATCCCTATCCACTATATGGTGCACTACTTTTGAACAGGACTCATAGGAAATAGGGTCCCATTTGGGATTCACCCTAACTGCCTTTTATACAGTTCCTCTAGGCTTCAGTCAAACAAACATCAGTTAAAGGAAATAGAAACAAACACTGTTGTTGTTGATGATGATGATGATGATGATGATGTTTTACACCCCATAACACTTTCCCTGAATCTCCAAAGTGCTTAGCATTGCATGTTGGGAAGTCTCCCTCAGGAGGTGTCTTAATAGAGTGACACATTCTGAATGTCGCAGAGCAGAAAAAAAAACACAACATTGAAGAAAAACAAGAACACAGTGCACTACTTTTGGCCAGAACCCTGCGATTTGGGACACACTCACTGTAAAACACTTTCTCCATCTACCAGGTTGTTGTTCTTACATAATGGACAGTTTCCTGATCCACTGTGTGTTGGTAGCCTGTCTGCCTCACCGCTGACAGAATGGAACTCGTAATGCAACAAGCTCTTGGGTTTGTAAAAAAAATATGAATATTCTTTAAAACTTTATGACCCTCTGTAAAGTCCTGAGATAGAATGTATACCCTCTCTGTTTAGGGCAGGCTATGACAGACTCAGTTAGGATGTATATCCTCTCTGTTTAGGGCAGGCTATGACAGACTCAGGATGTATACACTCTCTGTTTAAGGCAGGCTATGACAGACTCAGTTAGGATGTACACCCTCTCTGTTTAGGGCAGGCTATGACAGACTCAGTTATTCCTCTCACGCCCTATTATCTCTGTCCCTGTCCCTCTGTCTCTATTCCTCTCTCGCCCTATTATCTCTGTCCCTCTGTCTCTATTTCTCTCTTGCCCTATTATCTCTATCCCTGTCCCTGTTTCTATTCCTCTCACGCCCTATTATCTCTGTCCCTGTCCCTCTATTCCTCTCTCGCCCTATTATCTCTGTCCCTGTCCCTCTGTCTCTATTCCTCTCTCGCCCTATTATCTCTGTCCCTGTCCCTCTGGCTCTATTCCTCTCTCACCCTATTATCTCTGTCTCTATTCCTCTCTCACCCTATTATCTCTCCCTCTTTTTCTCATTGTCAACATTCACTTGACTACCCTCATTCCATTGGATTTCATTTGAGGGTATTTTTATGCAGATCTGTTTTACCATTTAGAAAGTAAATTATTTTATGTATCTAGTCCCCTCATTTGAAGATGCCATACATATATTTGGACAAATTCACTTATTACACAATACATGTTCACTAATAGACCTAGCATCAAAGCTACCAAATCATAAACGTACCTAGTGGTTTCCCACAATATCTAATAGATCAGTTGTAATAGAAGACTGTGTAGCAGCCAGACCCGAAAGAGAACAAAGAGGTTACCAGAGAGCTCTTTCCTGTGCTCTCCCATGAGCAGGGTTGGGAAGTAACAGAAAAAAAAAATATCAGAAAAAATATTTTAAAATCAGATTACATATACTTTTTAACAACTAGATGATTACTTCTAGGATTACTTTTAAATTAAGGATTCAGCTACTTCGAACACACAGGCATGCAACCTCCGTAGACAAACATTGGCAGTAGAACGGCCTTACTGATGAGCTCAGTGATATTCAACGTGGAACCATCATAGGACGCCACCTTTCCAACAAGTCAGTGTCAAATTTCTTCCCTGCTAGAGCTGCCCCGGTCAACTGTAAATGCTGTTATTGTGAAGTGGAAACGTCTAGGAGCAACAACGGCTCAGCCGCAAAGTGGTAGGCCACACAAGCTCACAGAACGTGACCGCCAAGTGCTGAAGTGCGTAAAATTTGTCTGTCATCAGTTACAACACTCTCTGCCGAGTTCCAAACTGCCTCTGGAAGCAACGTCAGCACAAAAACTGTTAGTCGGGAGCTTCATGAAATGGGTTTCCATGGCCGAGCAGCCACACACAAGCCTAAGACCACCATGCGCACTGCCAAGCGTCGACTGGAGTGGTGTAAAGCTCACTGCCATTGGACTCTGGAGCAGTGGAAGCGCGTTCTCTGGACTAATGAATCACGCTTCACCATCTGGCAGTCCAACCGACGAGAATGGGTTTGGTGGATGCCAGGAGAACGCTACCTGCCACAATGCATTGTGCCAACAGTAAAGTTCGGTGGAGGAGGAATAATGGTCTGGGTCTGGTTTAATGGTTCGGGCTGGGCCCCTTAGTTCCAGTGAAGGGAAATCTTGATGCTACAACATACAATGACATTCTAGACGATTCTGTGATTCAAACTTTGTGGCAACAGTTTGGGGAAGTCTCTTTCCTGTTTCATCATGATTATAGACCTCGCTTTGTGCACTAGGCAATTAAGATATTGTTTGTCGAGATCGGTGTGGAAGAACTTGACTGGGCTGCACAGACCCTGAACCCCATCAAACACCTTTGGAATTAATTGGAACGCCGACTGCGAGCCAGGCCTAAACGCTGAACATCAGTGCCCGACCTCACTAATGCTGTTGTGGCTGAATGGAAGCAAGTCCCTGCAGCAATGTTCCAACATCTAGTGAACAGCCTTCCCAGAAAAGTGAAGGCTGTTATAGCAGCAAAGAGGGGACCAACTTTGGAATGAGATGTTCGAAGAGCTGGTGTACACATACTTTTGGTCGTGTTGTGCCTTCGGAAAGTATTCAGACCCCTTGCCTTTTTCCAAATGTTGTTATATTACAGCCTAATTTTAAAATGGATAAACCAAATAATAATCCTCAGCGACACACACACACACACACACACACACACACAATACCCCATAATGACAAAGTGAAAACAGGTTTTTAGAAATACCACATTTATTAAAAATAGAAAACATGTGGATTGACCAGATTGTTGACTTTCTTCCTCTTGAAAAGCTCACTTATGACCTCCACAAGAGACAGCCCAAGTTTGATAGACTCTGGTCTCCACTATTCAACTATATTTCAAACTGGACAGAGTGAACGGGGTGACTAGGGAAATGCGCAGATACATGTGTAAGGTACCGTAAAACCTAAAAACTAACTATTGGCCCGTCGTCTCAGCGAATGCTTGAAATAGCTGATAAGAACCTTGATAGTGCTGCTGCAAGTGTTATGTTTTTTTGTGTGTGTTTTTATTTTAATGTAGTTTTTGAGTACGTGTGCGTAGGTGTGTGTATGTATATGTGCGTATGTATGTACGTACGTACGTATGTGTGTATGTATGTATGTATGTATGTATATATGTACCAAGGAAAATATATAGATTAAGAAAAATAAATGCTTTTATTTGACTTTATCATTCATTTAATTTGTATTTTTATTTTTTCAAAAGTATTATTTTATTTTTTTTATTTTTTTTAAAGCCTGTCACATCTGTGAATGTGGAATGTGTTCTGTTGGTTGATTGAAAAACAGGAAAACTTAATAAAACTTTAAATTGAAAAAAAAAAAATAGAAAACAGAAATACCTAATTTACATAAGTATTCAGACCCTTTGCTATGAGACCTGAAATTGAGCTCAGGTGCATCCTGTTTCCATTGATCATCCTTGAGATGTTTCTACAATTTGATTGGAGTCCCCCTATGGTAAATTCAATTGATTGGACATGATTTGGAAAGGCACACAACTGTCTATGAACGCTTCCCCAGTTGACAGTGCATGTCATAGCAAAAACCAAGCCATAAGGTCAAAGGAATTGTATGTATGGCTCCGAGACAGGATTGTGTCGAGCACAGATCTGGCGAAGGGTACCAAAACAATTCTCCAGCATTGAAGGTCCCCATGAACAGTGGCCTCCATCATTCTAAAATGGAAGAATTTGGAACTACCAAGATTCTTCCTGGAGCTGGATGCCCAGCCAAACTGAGCAATCTGGGGAGAAGGGCCTTGGTCAGGGAGATGACCAAGAACCCGATGGTCACTATGACTAGAGCTCTAGAGTTCCTCTGTGGCGAAGGGAGAACCTTCCAGGTGGACAACCATCTCTGCAGCACTCCACCAATCAGGCTTTATGGTAGAGTGGCCAGACGGAAGCCACTCCTCAGTAAAAGGCACATGACATCCTGCTTGGAGTTTGCCAAAAGCCACCTAAAAAGACTCTCAGACCATGAGAATAAATATTATCCGGTCTGATTAAACCAAGCGTCATGTCTGGAGATAACCTGGCATCATCCCTACGGTGAAGCACGGTGGTAGCAGCATCATGTTGTGGGGATTTTGTTCAGCGGCAGGGACTGAGGGACTAGTGAAGCATGGTGGTAGCAGCATCATGTTGTGGGGATGTTGTTCAGTGGCAGGGACTGAGGGACTAGTGAAGCATGGTGGTAGCAGCATCATGTTGTGGGGATGTTGTTCAGCGGCAGGGACTGAGGAACTAGTGAAGCATGGAGGTGGCACCATCCCTACGGTGAAGCACGGTGGTAGCAGCATCATGTTGTGGGGATGTTGTTCAGTGGCAGGGACTGAGGGACTAGTGAAGCATGGTGGTGGCACCATCCCTACAGTGAAGCATGGTGGTGGCACCATCCCTACGGTGAAGCATGGTGGTGGCAGCATCATGTTGTGGGGATGTTGTTCAGCGGCAGGGACTGGGAGACTAGTGAAGCATGGTGGTGGCACCATCCCTATGGTGAAGCATGGTGTTGGCAGCATCATGTTGTGGGGATGTTTTTCAGTGGCAGGGACTGAGGGACTAGTCAGGGTCGTGAAAAAGATGAACGGACCAAAGTACAGAGAGATCCTTGATGAAAACCTACAGACCTCAGACTGGGGCAAAGGTTCACCTTCCAACAGGGCAACAACCCTAAGCACACAGCCAAGACAATGCAGGAGTGGCTTCGGGACAAGTCTCAATCTTAGGCTGAAGGTAGCGAGGGGTAGTACATCTTGCTGCCCTGTGGGCAAGTATCATGGTCTGGTAGTGGATGCGAGCTTCGACTGGAAGCCAGTGGAGTGTGCAGAGGATGGAACAAGCAGGGAGCTGGGAGCCCAGCCAACAGTGAGTTGCAGTAGTCCAGACGGGAGATGACAAGTGCCTGGATTAGAATGTGCCACTTGCTGTGTGAGGTAGGATTGTACACTACGGATATTGCAGAGCATGAACCTGCAGGAGCGAGTCACTGCTTTGATGTTTGCAGAGAATGACAGGGTGTTGTCCAGGGTCACGCCAAAGTTCTTTGACTCTGGGAGGGCGACACTGTGGAGTTGTTAACCGTGATGGAGAGGTCTTGGAGTGGGCAGGCCTTTTCCGGCAGGAAGAACAGCTCTGTCTTGTTGAGGTTGAGCTCGAGGTGTAGAAAACAGTAAAAATAAAGAAAAACCCTTGAATGAGTTTGTGTGTCCAAACATTTGACTGGTACACACATTATATTATATTATATATATATATATAAAATAAAGTTTTTAATTTAGTCATTCTTAAACACACACATACATACATACATATATATGTTAAAGAATAGGACTAAATTAAACGTTATTTAAATAAAGTTATAATTTATTTAGTCCTATTCTTTAAGTTATATTTTTGGTTGAGATGTTTCCAACATTTCAATTAACAATTTGTAGACTGGAATTAAAGCCAGACTAAGTCAATGGCACAGCTGGAACTTTCCAGGCAGAAGATAAAACTCCTTCAAATGTTGATATTTGGTTGTGTTGACAACCAAACACAATTCAATATCATTTTTGAAGTACAATAAATGTCTTATTAACAAGGATTCATATCTCCAACTCAACCTAAAATAAAAGTTAAAGAATGGGATTAAACCAGTGGCTCAGATGGAACTATCCAAACAATAAATACATTTCAGTTGAATGTTGATATTTGGTTGCGTTGTCAACCAAACATAATATTACTTTTGTAATCCAGTAAATTGCCTGAAGTTAAGGCCATTTTACAAACTAATGTAACATTAAACCATAATTGAATAAAACATACATGCCCACATTGAGGTTACTCGTTACTAATATATATATATATATATATATATAATATCTTATATAATCATTTAAAGGGTGCATGTTCAAGATAGCATGAATAGGTCGTCATAGGACTGTGATAATCTGTACAGAATCTCCAACGGCATTGATCACTTGCACCATGTAGTTTTAATGTAATCTCAACTGTAATCCAGGTCGTTTGGTTCTGCTGTCAGATAAAGCACAGTTATAACACAATCTGTTGAATAAATAAACCGAATATCTGACATTCTATTAACCTTTTGAACTTTGCCGTGCTTTTAAAATGGTGGAAAGCATAGTTATTAGACATGTTGTGACAACTAAACCAAAATTCTGACATTGTTTTTTTCATTGGAATTTGGTAGTGCTTTTATATGGTTGAACACATAGTGGTAACACTTTGGTAATTCAACTAACGTTTGGCTGTCTTTTTGTGTGGGTGAATAGAGGTTGTAATCTCAACCAAATATTATCCATGTTGAAATGACGTGGTGTGCCCAGTGGGTGGTCACTAGCTGGCACAGCCACAAAGTCATAAAAACAGATTTTAAACCTAACCACACTGCTAACCATAATGCCTAACCGTTACCTTAAATTAAGACCAAAAATATCCCTTTTGTTTTCATACATTTTTACAATACAGCCAATTTTGACTTTGCAGCTTTCCCCATCTAGTGGAAACCGCTCAGCTCTGGCTCCAGGAC
The DNA here is from genome assembly GCF_057628025.1 of Oncorhynchus mykiss. Classification (NCBI taxonomy): domain Eukaryota; kingdom Metazoa; phylum Chordata; class Actinopteri; order Salmoniformes; family Salmonidae; genus Oncorhynchus; species Oncorhynchus mykiss. The sequence continues at coordinate 40,765,988 of NC_143041.1, forward strand.
GAGACTCATGCCAAGAAACGTCAACCTGCGAAAAATGCGCTCTTGCTGCATAGTGCATAGTGCGGATCCCAGCCTATGGAATAAAAGTTTGAGGTAGTTCCTCCCTTCTAAACTCCACTGTGGTATAGTGCTCTGTACTGTCAAAAACAAGTTTATTTTAAGGTGGGGCTTTTATTGCTCAATCGAATTTGTGCTGATTCCACAAAAATATTGATAGGCCTTACAGACACATGCTAAAACTCGTACACTTTTGATAAGACTTAAAGAGGCTGCAAACTATGGAGTTATCAAAAAGTGTCACGAACAAAAACGTAAACATTAGGTCTATAGCAAATGCAGCATATGGCATATATTTTAACATGCAAATAGCACATTTTGGTAGTGCTGAAACGAAAAGGATTCCATTCCATGAGAGCAGCATTTCCTTTTCAACTGGAAGCAATAAGCCCAATCAGTCCTCCAGGACAACAGAGTCATAAACAACAGAGTAAGCTAATAAGTCCATAGTTTTTGGGTTATGCTCCGGTAAAACAATTTGGCTGATCTATATTTCCAAGTCCTATACTTTTAGATCAAGGGGTAGGCCTATGAAATGAATTGGAATGACTGGAAATCTGACAGACTGGTTTTTAATGTAAAAACAGTCTAATCCTATGATTCTTATTATCTGTAGTGTAAAGCAATGAAGCCTACATAACCAACGCATAAAGTAAAACGCTAAAAAATTATGGCCAGCTATGTAAACTCTAACATTGATTTATCTTAGATATAGATGTCATTCAATTTAAATGTTTGTATTTTTCCTAATGCCTCTTAAGGGGAGCATAGTCTAAAAGTAATCCGATTACTTTATGGGGTTTGGGTAATCCAAAAGTTACTTTCCTAATTAAAATTTGTCAGGTAACTAGAACCTAACAAATTACACTTAGAAAGTAACCTACCAAACATTCTTCCTGAGGTACTCTCTCCCCAGGCCTGGAACTAGAAGAGTCAGTCCCTGAGGTACTCTCTCCCCAGGCCTGGAACTAGAAGAGTCAGTCCCTGAGGTACTCTCTCCCCAGGCCTGGAACTAGAAGAGTCAGTCCCTGAGGTACTCTCTCCCCAGGCCTGGAACTAGAAGAGTCAGTCCCTGAGGTACTCTCTCCCCAGGCCTGGAACTAGAAGAGTCAGTCCCTGAGGTACTCTCTCCCCAGGCCTGGAACTAGAAGAGTCAGTCCCTGAGGTACTCTCTCCCCAGGCCTGGAACTAGAAGAGTCAGTCCCTGAGGTACTCTCTCCCCAGGCCTGGAACTAGAAGAGTCAGTCCCTGAGGTACTCTCTCCCCAGGCCTGGAACTAGAAGTGTCAGTCCCTGAGGTACTCTCTCCCCAGGCCTGGAACTAGAAGTGTCAGTCCCTGAGGTACTCTCTCCCCAGGCCTGGAACTAGAAGTGTCAGTCCCTGAGGTACTCTCTCCCCAGGCCTGGAACTAGAAGAGTCAGTCCCTGAGGTACTCTCTCCCCAGGCCTGGAACTAGAAGAGTCAGTCCCTGAGGTACTCTCTCCCCAGGCCTGGAACTAGAAGAGTCAGTCCCTGAGGTACTCTCTCCCCAGGCCTGGAACTAGAAGAGTCAGTCCCTGAGGTACTCTCTCCCCAGGCCTGGAACTAGAAGAGTCAGTCCCTGAGGTACTCTCTCCCCAGGCCTGGAACTAGAAGAGTCAGTCCCTGAGGTACTCTCTCCCCAGGCCTGGAACTAGAAGTGTCAGTCCCTGAGGTACTCTCTCCCCAGGCCTGGAACTAGAAGAGTCAGTCCCTGAGGTACTCTCTCCCCAGGCCTGGAACTAGAAGAGTCAGTCCCTGAGGTACTCTCTCCCCAGGCCTGGAACTAGTAGAGTCAGTCCCTGAGGTACTCTCTCCCCAGGCCTGGAACTAGAAGAGTCAGTCCCTGAGGTACTCTCTCCCCAGGCCTGGAACTAGAAGAGTCAGTCCCTGAGGTACTCTCTCCCCAGGCCTGGAACTAGAAGAGTCAGTCCCTGAGGTACTCTCTCCCCAGGCCTGGAACTAGTAGAGTCAGTCCCTGAGGTACTCTCTCCCCAGGCCTGGAACTAGAAGAGTCAGTCCCTGAGGTACTCTCTCCCCAGGCCTGGAACTAGTAGAGTCGGTCCCTGAGGTACTCTCTCCCCAGGCCTGGAACTAGAAGAGTCAGTCCCTGAGGTACTCTCTCCCCAGGCCTGGAACTAGTAGAGTCAGTCCCTGAGGTACTCTCTCCCCAGGCCTGGAACTAGTAGAGTCAGTCCCTGAGGTACTCTCTCCCCAGGCCTGGAACTAGTAGAGTCAGTCCCTGAGGTACTCTCTCCCCAGGCCTGGAACTAGTAGAGTCAGTCCCTGAGGTACTCTCTCCCCAGGCCTGGAACTAGTAGAGTCAGTCCCTGAGGTACTCTCTCCCCAGGCCTGGAACTAGAAGAGTCAGTCCCTGAGGTACTCTCTCCCCAGGCCTGGAACTAGTAGAGTCAGTCCCTGAGGTACTCTCTCCCCAGGCCTGGAACTAGAAGAGTCAGTCCCTGAGGTACTCTCTCCCCAGGCCTGGAACTAGAAGAGTCAGTCCCTGAGGTACTCTCTCCCCAGGCCTGGAACTAGAAGAGTCAGTCCCTGAGGTACTCTCTCCCCAGGCCTGGAACTAGAAGAGTCAGTCCCTGAGGTACTCTCTCCCCAGGCCTGGAACTAGTAGAGTCAGTCCCTGAGGTACTCTCTCCCCAGGCCTGGAACTAGAAGAGTCAGTCCCTGAGGTACTCTCTCCCCAGGCCTGGAACTAGAAGAGTCAGTCCCTGAGGTACTCTCTCCCCAGGCCTGGAACTAGAAGAGTCAGTCCCTGAGGTACTCTCTCCCCAGGCCTGGAACTAGAAGAGTCAGTCCCTGAGGTACTCTCTCCCCAGGCCTGGAACTAGAAGAGTCAGTCCCTGAGGTACTCTCTCCCCAGGCCTGGAACTAGAAGAGTCAGTCCCTGAGGTACTCTCTCCCCAGGCCTGGAACTAGTAGAGTCAGTCCCTGAGGTACTCTCTCCCCAGGCCTGGAACTAGAAGAGTCAGTCCCTGAGGTACTCTCTCCCCAGGCCTGGAACTAGTAGAGTCGGTCCCTGAGGTACTCTCTCCCCAGGCCTGGAACTAGAAGAGTCAGTCCCTGAGGTACTCTCTCCCCAGGCCTGGAACTAGTAGAGTCAGTCCCTGATGTACTCTCTCCCCAGGCCTGGAACTAGTAGAGTCAGTCCCTGAGGTACTCTCTCCCCAGGCCTGGAACTAGTAGAGTCAGTCCCTGAGGTACTCTCTCCCCAGGCCTGGAACTAGTAGAGTCAGTCCCTGAGGTACTCTCTCCCCAGGCCTGGAACTAGTAGAGTCAGTCCCTGAGGTACTCTCTCCCCAGGCCTGGAACTAGAAGAGTCAGTCCCTGAGGTACTCTCTCCCCAGGCCTGGAACTAGTAGAGTCAGTCCCTGAGGTACTCTCTCCCCAGGCCTGGAACTAGAAGAGTCAGTCCCTGAGGTACTCTCTCCCCAGGCCTGGAACTAGAAGAGTCAGTCCCTGAGGTACTCTCTCCCCAGGCCTGGAACTAGAAGAGTCAGTCCCTGAGGTACTCTCTCCCCAGGCCTGGAACTAGAAGAGTCAGTCCCTGAGGTACTCTCTCCCCAGGCCTGGAACTAGTAGAGTCAGTCCCTGAGGTACTCTCTCCCCAGGCCTGGAACTAGAAGAGTCAGTCCCTGAGGTACTCTCTCCCCAGGCCTGGAACTAGAAGAGTCAGTCCCTGAGGTACTCTCTCCCCAGGCCTGGAACTAGAAGAGTCAGTCCCTGAGGTACTCTCTCCCCAGGCCTGGAACTAGAAGAGTCAGTCCCTGAGGTACTCTCTCCCCAGGCCTGGAACTAGAAGAGTCAGTCCCTGAGGTACTCTCTCCCCAGGCCTGGAACTAGAAGTGTCAGTCCCTGAGGTACTCTCTCCCCAGGCCTGGAACTAGAAGAGTCAGTCCCTGAGGTACTCTCTCCCAAGTCTGTATTATATACACAAACATAGGATGCACTTCATTGTTTTGTTTTTTTTACTTACAGAGAACAGAAATATGCATTTATGCTCACAACCTAATTATTGTATCATGCCCTGCCGTAGCTCTTGTGTTTCCCCTCAGCATTCTTCTTGCAGTGTGTATGATGATTGCTGTGGAAAAACCGTGGCTCGGGCAGTACTGGTGGTATTGACTTATTGGAAAGCATTGGTGTGTGCTTTTCCTGAATAGCTGTCTGATGTCTGAGCTGCCTTCGACCAACACTGGAGAGACTTTTCCCACGGTTGATGAAACAAGCTTGGACGTGCCTTCGAACCAACGCTAGAGAGAGAGAGTTTTCCCACGGTTGAAGAAACAAGCTCAGACATGCCCGAAATCAACATCTACCTACCACCTTTAGGGTAGCACACTCAAGTTAAACATTGTGAAAATCAATGGGTGGTGAGACATTATATGGCCAAGATTTCATTACACTTCTTTTATGTTCAAGTACAAGGTACATTATGGCACATTGTTACGGTGTGGATTTCTTATTTAGGGACGCGGATAAGAGATATTAGAGAGATCGAGAGAGCAAGAGAGATGGGGGGAGAGAGATGGGGGGAGGGGGAGAGAGAGAGGGGAGAGAGATGGGGGAGAGAGATGGGGGAGGGAGAGAGAGAGATGGGGGAGAGAGAGAGAGAGAGATGGGGGGGAGAGAGAGAGAGAGATGGGGGGGAGAGAGAGAGATGGGAGAGAGAGAGAAAGAGAGAGAGAAATGGGGGGAGAGAGATGGGGAGAGAGAGAGAGAGAAAGAGAGAGAGAAATGGGGGGAGAGAGATGGGGAAGTAGAGAGAGATGGGGGGAGGGGGAGAGAGAGAGAGGAGAGAGATGGGGGAGAGAGATGGGGAGGGAGAGAGAGAGATGGGGGAGAGAGAGAGAGATGGGGGAGATAGAGAGAGAGAGATGGGGGGGATAGAGAGAGAGAGATGGGGGAGAGAGAGAGAGATGGGGGGAGAGAGAGAGAGATGGGGGAGAAAGAGATATTGGGGGGAGAGAGAAAGAGAGATGGGGGGGGGGGGGGGGGGGGGTGGAGAACCAGTTCTCTGACAGATGACTGTAATATTACAGTCAACCTCTTATGGCAGAGTGCAACAAGTCAGTCAATATCTCCAGTAATAAAACATCTATTGTTTTTTCCCCCCTAGAAGACTGTCAAGCTCTGACACTGGTGGGTGACATCAAAGGCCATAATATGTCTTGTCCTTCGTGATGATCATCCATACTCTGGTCCGAAATGGCACCATATTCCCTAAATAGGGCACTACTTTTGACCAGAGTAATATGGGCCCTAGTCAGAAGTAGTGCACCATTTGGGATACACGGACTCGCAGACGTCCAAGATGACATGCCCAGCCATGGTCTTAGTCCACTAATCCCAAATATAACCGCATTTAACTTCAAGAATGTGCACTGGCTAGCTAAGGAATGACGACCACTGCGCTTTTCTGGGCTCAGATGACATGTACTGTACCAGCCATAACGAGTTGTGCATAAAATGGACTGCGTGTGATCACTGGTTTGTGTTGCGCAATCAATATATGTTCCTTTCAATATTTCGATTCGTGGTGATCATAACATCAAATCAATCAAATGTATTTATAAAGCCCTTTCTACATCAGGCTATGTCACAACGTGCTGTACAGAAACCCAGCCTAAAACCACAAACAGCAAGCAATGCAGATGTAGAAGCACGGCGTAGAAGTAATGTTAATTAAACCTTTTCTATAAATAAAATGTTTGAAATGAAAATGTATTGTTTGTTTCTTTGTATTTACACTGTTGTAAACTGGACACTCACCCATGTTGTAGCCATATGGAGACTCGCTGGCTCCGTCCTCGAGGCTCGCAAGTATCTCCCCCTTTCCCACATCGCTGTCCCCGACCAGGAGAAACTTGAGCAGAAAATCGTAAGCCTTGGCGGGGCTGGTTCTGTGGTTCATCCTCACGGTGAAGAATGATTATGTTCCATCATGGAACACCGTGTACACGACTGTTCGATCACTTCTTCCGTTTTTCCTCCAACTGGAGATTTGAGCTGTGTGACGCACGAATCAAAGGAGCAAAAAAGAGAGTCAAATTTAATGTGGTGTTCTTCGACTGTTTATATTACGATTCAAAAATAATATCTGGTAACTCACAAAGTCTCCAAAATAGAAGCTTGAATGAAAGCTACAAGTGTCAATTTGGTCACCGAAAGTGACAACACAATGTAATTAAAAATGTATAAAAATGAGCCTACATCTACAGTGTAATCCACTGTAACATCAAAGCTTGCCGCTCACGCCGAACCTGTTCCTGTGCTCAAATCTTCTTTCCATAAATCCTTCATTCACGCTACCGTGCCGTTAAAGTACCAGAAGTGTCATTTTTTTTATAGTCCTGCTTTTGGGTCGCCAGCCACGCTGTTCCGCAGCTCTCTCGGATGTCTGTCGTTTCCTCTCTCCAAGCAGGCATGTCTCCAGTAGCCGCAGAGGGTCAAGCCTTGCGCCGCTATGGTTGGCTCATCCAGCGGGTTGCTAGGGCAGCCTTGAATCGGTAGTAGTCGCTGCAAACGTCAGTCAAAAACCCTAAATACCCATTTGATACAAGAGAGGGGTGTGACTACCGCTGCTTGCCAAGCCTTGTTCGGTCTGAGCTGGAGTCAACGCTAGCCCTGATGAGAGATCAGTGTTAGGGATTTTAACCATGTAGGAAGGGATAGGATGACCGATGACGGCTGCTTGAACTGATTCCGGGTCAGTATTTGTGGGCGCCCGCAGCAGCCACTGGTTTGGCAGTGGACAGCGTGGCTTGGTTTGTTGTGTTTTGGCTGGGCACGATTTCTGACGTAGCCTAGCGCAGAACAGTTCCACGGATTTACTGACATTCTTATATTCAGACAACAATCGGACAGCCAGTCTCGCTGTAAAACAGCAGCACATTTTGAGAAAAACAGTTACAATCATTTTGATGAGGAAATTATAATTACAAATCGTGTTAAAATGTGATCAATAATAGTATTACCTATTTAATGGATTAAGTTTTCCCTAAGAAAAAACTGTTAGAGACAATAGTCCACATACAATATACATAATTCAGGTAAAATACAACTGAACTGTACCATTATAAATAAAGGGCTATATTTGATACATTGCTCAATATCAATAAAACAGACCAGGGATCTCTTGTCCTGTGAATAGTGTATGGGGGGTGATTCGTGCCAGAATTAAGCTTTGTGAAGCTACTGATACCTCTCACCAAATCACTTAACGTCTTCCTAGCGCCATAAAATACCTGTCAGGTGCGTGAATGAGGACCCAAAAGCGAATTAACAAACAGAGTTTCTTTAATGATAAACACACGTGGGCTCAGATGGACAGGTAGATTCCGACAGGACAGGACAAGGTTGCAGCAAACACGATGATAGTCTGGTTCAGGCATGAGACACACAAACAAGAATCCGACAAGGACAGGAACAAAAACAGAGAGAGATATAGAGGACCTAATCAGAGGGAAAAAGGGAACAGGTGGGAAAAGGGGTGAATGAGGTAGTTAGGAGGAGACAAGGAACAGCTGGGGGAAAGCGGGGCAGAAAAGGTAACCTAATACGACCAGCAGAGGGAGACAGGGTGAAAGGAAAGGACAGAAAGACACAACATGACAATACATGACAGTACCCCCCCACTCACCGAGCGCCTCCTGGCGCACTCGAGGAGGAAACCTGGCGGCAACGGAGGAAATCCTCGATCAGCGCACGGTCCAGCACGTCCCGAGAGGGAACCCAACTCCTCTCCTCAGGACCGTACCCCTCCCAATCTACGAGGTACTGGTGACCACGGCCCCGAGGACGCATGTCCAAAATCCTGCGGACCCTGTAGATGGGTGCGCCCTCGACAAGGATGGGGGGGGGGGGGAAGACGAGCGGGGGCGCGAAGAACGGGCTTGATACAGGAGACATGGAAGACCGGGTGGACGCGACGAAGGTATCGCGGAAGAAGAAGTCGAACTGCGACAGGATTAATGACCCGAGAAATACGGAACGGACCAATGAACCGCGGGGTCAACTTGCGAGAAGCCGTCTTAAGGGGAAGGTTCTGAGTGGAGAGCCAAACTCTCTGACCGCGACAATATCTAGGACTCTTAGTTCTACGCTTATTAGCAGCCCTCACAGTCTGCGTCCTATAACGGCAAAGTGCAGACCTGACCCTCTTCCAGGTGCGCTCGCAACGTTGGACAAAAGCCTGAGCGGAGGGGACGCTGGACTCGGCGAACTGAGATGAGAACAGCGGAGGCTGGTACCCGAGGCTACTCTGAAAAGGAGATAGCCCGGTCGCAGACGAAGGAAGCGAGTTGTGGGCGTATTCTGCCCAGGGGAGCTGTTCTGACCAAGACGCAGGGTTGCGAAAAGAAAGACTGCGTAAGATGCGAGCAATAGTCTGATTGGCCCGTTCTGCTTGACCGTTAGACTGGGGGTGAAAGCCGGAAGAGAGACTGACGGAAGCCCCAATCAAACGGCAAAACTCCCTCCAAAATTGAGACGTGAATTGCGGACCTCTGTCCGAAACGACGTCTGACGGAAGGCCATGAATTCTGAAAACATTCTCGATGATGATTTGTGCCGTCTCTTTAGCAGAAGGAAGCTTAGCAAGGGGAATGAAATGAGCCGCCTTAGAGAACCTATCGACAACCGTAAGAATAACAGTCTTCCCCGCTGACGAAGGCAGTCCGGTGACAAAATCTAGGGAATGGGAAGCGGCCTGAGACGGCCGGCAGGAGGAGAGTTACCGGACTTAGTCTGCGCACAGACCGAACAAGCAGCCACGAAACGACGCGTGTCATGCTCCCGGGTGGGCCACCAAAAACGCTGGCGAATGGAAGCAAGCGTACCCCGAACGCCAGGGTGGCCGGCTAACTTGGCAGAGTGAGCCCACTGAAGAACGGCCAGACGAGTAGGAACGGGAACGAAAAGAAGGTTCCTAGGACAAGCGCGCGGCGACGGAGTGTGAGTGAGCGCTTGCTTTACCTGCCTCTCAATTCCCCAGACAGTCAACCCGACAACACGCCCCTCAGGGAGAATCCCCTCGGGGTCAGTGGAGGCTACTGAAGAACTGAAGAGACGAGATAAAGCATCAGGCTTGGTGTTCTTAGAGCCCGGACGATAAGAAATCACGAACTCGAAACGAGCGAAAAACAGCGCCCAACGCGCCTGACGCGCATTAAGTCGTTTGGCAGAACGGATGTACTCAAGGTTCCTATGGTCAGTCCAAACGACAAAAGGAACGGTCGCCCCCTCCAACCACTGTCGCCATTCGCCTAGGGCTAACCGGATGGCGAGCAGTTCGCGGTTTCCCACATCATAGTTACGTTCCGACGGCGACAGGCGATGAGAAAAATACGCGCATGGGTGGACCTTGTCGTCAGAGAGGGAGCGCTGAGAAAGAATGGCTCCCACGCCCACCTCTGACGCGTCAACCTCGACAACGAACTGTCTAGAGACGTCAGGTGTAACAAGGATAGGAGCGGATGTAAAACGATTCTTGAGGAGATCAAAAGCTCCCTGGGCGGAAACGGACCACTTAAAGCACGTCTTGACAGAAGTAAGGGCTGTGAGAGGAGCTGCCACCTGACCGAAATTACGGATGAAACGACGATAGAAGTTCGCGAAGCCGAGAAAGCGCTGCAGCTCGATGCGTGACTTAGGGGCGGGCCAATCAATGACAGCTTGGACCTTAGCGGGATCCATCTTAATGCCTTCAGCGGAAATAACAGAACCGAGAAATGTGACGGAGGAGGCATGAAAAGTGCACTTCTCAGCCTTCACAAAAAGACAATTCTCTAAAAGGCGCTGGAGGACACGTCGAACGTGCTGAACATGAATCTGGAGTGACGGTGAAAAAATCAGGATATCGTCAAGGTAAACGAAAACAAAGATGTTCAGCATGTCTCTCAGGACATCATTGACTAATGCCTGAAAGACAGCTGGAGCGTTAGCGAGGCCGAAAGGAAGAACCCGGTATTCAAAGTGCCCTAACGGAGTGTTAAACGCCGTCTTCCACTCGTCCCCCTCCCTGATGCGCACAAGATGGTAAGCGTTACGAAGGTCCAACTTAGTGAAAAACCTGGCTCCCTGCAGGATCTCGAAGGCTGAAGACATAAGAGGAAGCGGATAACGATTCTTCACTGTTATGTCATTCAGCCCTCGATAATCTATGCAGGGGCGCAGAGACCCGTCCTTCTTCTTGACAAAAAAAACCCCCGCTCCGGCGGGAGAGGAGGAGGGGACTATGGTACCGGCGTCAAGAGCTACAGACAAATAATCCTCGAGAGCCTTACGTTCGGGAGCCGACAGAGAGTATAGTCTACCCCGGGGGGGAGTGGTTCCCGGAAGGAGATCAATACTACAATCATACGACCGGTGTGGAGGAAGAGAGGTGGCCCTGGACCGACTGAACACCGTGCGCAGATCGTGATATTCCTCCGGCACCCCTGTCAAATCACCAGGCTCCTCCTGTGAAGAAGAGACAGAGGAAACAGGAGGGATAGCAGACATTAAACATTTCACATGACAAGAGACGTTCCAGGAGAGGATAGAATTACTAGACCAATTAATGGAAGGATTATGACAAACTAGCCAGGGATGGCCCAAAACAACAGGTGTAAAAGGTGAACGAAAAATTAAAAAAGAAATGGTTTCGCTATGATTACCAGAAACAGTGAGGGTTAAAGGTAGCGTCTCACGCTGAATCCTGGGGAGAGGACTACCATCCAGGGCGAACAAGGCCGTGGACTCCCTTAACTGTCTGAGAGGAATGTCATGTTCCCGAGCCCAGGTCTCGTCCATAAAACAGCCCTCCGCCCCAGAGTCTATTAAGGCACTGCAGGAAGCTGACGAACCGGTCCAGCGTAGATGGACCGACAAGGTAGTGCAGGATCTTGAAGGAGAGACAGGAGTAGTAGCGCTCACCAGTAGCCCTCCGCTTACTGATGAGCTCTGGCTTTTACTGGACATGAAGTGACAAAATGACCAGCAGAACCGCAATAGAGACAGAGGCGGTTGGTGATTCTCCGTTCCCTCTCCTTAGTCGAGATGCGGATACCTCCCAGCTGCATAGGCTCAGCTCCCGAGCCGGCAGAGGAAGATGGTAGTGATGCGGAGAGGGGGGCAACGGAGAACGCGAGCTCCTTTCCACGAGCTCGGTGACGAAGATCAACCCGTCGCTCAATGCGAATAGCGAGTTCAATCAAGGAATCCACGCTGGAAGGAACCTCCCGGGAGAGAATCTCATCCTTTACCTCTGCGCGGAGACCCTCCAGAAGACGAGCGAGCAAAGCCGGCTCGTTCCAGCCACTGGAGGCAGCAAGAGTGCGAAACTCAATAGAGTAGTCTGTTATGGATCGATTGCCTTGACATAGGGAAGACAGGGCCCTGGAAGCCTCCTCCCCAAAAACAGATCGATCAAAAACCTGTATCATCTCCTCCTTAAAGTCCTGATACTGGTTAGTACACTCAGCCCTTGCCTCCCAGATTGCCGTGCCCCACTCACGAGCCCGTCCAGTAAGGAGAGATATGACGTAGGCGACACGAGCAGTGCTCCTGGCGTAAGTGTTGGGCTGGAGAGAAAACACAATATCACACTGGGTGAGGAACGAGCGGCATTCAGTGGGCTCCCCAGAGTAACACGGCGGGTTATTGATTCTGGGCTCCGGAGATTCGAAAGCCCTGGAAGTGGCCGGTGGATCGAGGCGGAGATGGTGAACCTGTTCTGTGAGGTTGGAGACTTGGGTGGCCAGGGTCTCAACGGCATGTCGAGCAGCTGACAATTCCTGCTCGTGTCTGCCTAGCATCGCTCCCTGGATCTCGACGGCTGAGTGGAGAGGATCCGAAGTCGCTGGGTCCATTCTTGGTCGGATTCTTCTGTCAGGTGCGTGAATGAGGACCCAAAAGCGAATTAACAAACAGAGTTTCTTTAATGATAAACACACGTGGGCTCAGATGGACAGGTAGATTCCGACAGGACAGGACAAGGTTGCAGCAAACACGATGATAGTCTGGTTCAGGCATGAGACACACAAACAAGAATCCGACAAGGACAGGAACAAAAACAGAGAGAGATATAGAGGACCTAATCAGAGGGAAAAAGGGAACAGGTGGGAAAAGGGGTGAATGAGGTAGTTAGGAGGAGACAAGGAACAGCTGGGGGAAAGCGGGGGAGAAAAGGTAACCTAATACGACCAGCAGAGGGAGACAGGGTGAAAGGAAAGGACAGAAAGACACAACATGACAATACATGACAATACCGCCACGAATTAACATGGACTGTCAATGGAGACAGTACATGTCACGTTCAGGTCACGTAGACGTAGTATTCACGCCGTGTAACGTGGCATTGACAGGTCACATGTCTGTTTGCTTGTAAGTTCATTATGAAAGATCAAACAATGAACACTTTAAAAAGTCTTCATGTGTTATGTATCAAGTGTTAGTTTAAGTGTCTGTTTAGCTTATTTTTTTGAAAATCTCACCATGAACACCTTACAAACATCTACATGTACATGATTTTGTAAAAATATTTTTCATTGTCGGAGTAATCTAATCAATTTCATTTATCGATTTAGCTCAAATAGGCATATCATCTCAATACAAAAATTAGTAGGCTAGTTGATATCGTAGCCAGCCACCATTACTGTGTAGATATGCTGATTTCTCACTTCAATACAAACACAAGGGCTTCTTTGTTCGAGGTAGCCCTATTCAGAAATAAGAGGGAGCTTAGGTCTCTAGATGCGCATTCAAAATAACTCGGAACTCGAAAATCTCTGACTTCCGACTTCAGTGCATTCAAGACAATTGGGAACCTTGAAAAAAACAAACTCAGACTGGGGAAAATGTTTGTTTTGAGTGGTCATCCAATTCGGAATTCCAATTCAGAAACTCTGGCATCTTTCTCTGACCTGAAAACCACTGATGTCATGATTTTACTTCGTTACATCGTTACGTCGTTTACTTCGACACATTAATGTTACTGACGTTACAGATCCCAAAGTAATCTAATTTCCACTCCATTCATATGCAAATACATTTGATTTATACACTGGCTTGTATGGCTGGTATGTTTTCATTTTAAACAAGCCTTCCCTTATCTACACTGAAATAATATTATTTTAGTAGTCTTCTATTATGATTTGTTTTTAAATCATAGCTCATTAGTACACCCTTATGGTTCAATATATATATCTGTTGTATGTCCTATGATCCAACAATGAATAATGTTGAACTAACAAATACCATCAAGGGATACGTTACAATTTACAATAATGAACACCATATGAAACAGCTGTGAAAACCAATCTGGCAATATTTTAAATATATAAACGTAGATTTTTTTTGTTACATGTGTCAATTTACTTTCACATAATTTATGTAGACTCACATGGCAATCATAGACTGAAATACTGAATTCTGCTGTGTGGGATAGGGAGGAGGTGGGTGCTGTGTGGACGAGAGGTTCTTCCTGTCACTTGTTTTCAACAGGCAGTCAGTCTCAGAAGAGGGAGACTGCAAAGTCCAGGTGCTGCTGCTCTCTTTGTTCTGAGTGTTTGCAGTGCTAGTGTTTTTCGCTAATCTGTGCATCTCACATTATGTGCCCAGTATGATAGTTTTCTTGCTCTTTCGTAGCAGATAATGACAACATGACAATAAAGTAGCTGATGTAATGAAAAGCTGGAGGAGGGTGGTTGGTAATGGAGAACATCAGGTGGATCCATGTCTGGGTGTTAGGCAGAACCCTTAGGTCCTGGAGAACAGGAGCAGAGTAAAGGGAACATGGTAGGAAACAGCCATAACAAGCAAACACACAGGTTACAGGCATATCAGGTATGTAAAAGTACAGTTATTGAATTATTTAATTTAAATATTTGATTAGACATGCAATCATGTTAATGGAAGACAGAAAATAAAGGATGCATGTCTAAAATGTTTTATGTCAGTGGGGTTGATGAGGGAGGTAAGGGATGGTCCCTGGAAAAGGTAAGAGAGATGTGACAGAAACTCCAGGGTGGTGTCATGAACACTGGAGTCATACACCTTAACTTCAGGCTAGGGTCCCTTTTTCAGAATATTTGCCTGACTTACGTGCCCAAAATAAACTGCCTGTTACTCAGGCCCAGAAGCCAGGATATGCATATAATCGATATCATTAGATAGAAAACACGTTGATGTTTGTAGAAATGTTAAAATAATGTATCAGACTATAACACAATTGATATAGTAGCTTAAAATCCAAAGAAAAACCAACCAGAATTGAAGGAATGATACATCACGCTAAATACAGGGAAATTCTTGCGGGAAACCTGTTTCAGTCTTCCATAGATTTGAGACTGGGACGGAGGTTCCCCTTCCAGCAGGACAATGACCCTAAGCATACTGCTAAAGCAACACATGAGTGGTTTAAGAGAAAACATTTACATGTCTTGGAATGGCCTAGTCAAAGCCCAGACCTCAATCCAATTGAGAATCTGTGGTATGACTTAAAGATTGCTGTACACCAGCAGGAACCCATCCAACTTGAAGGAGCTGGAGCAGTTTTTCCTTGAAGACTGGGCAAAAATCCCAGTGGCTAGATGTGCCAAGCTTATAGAGACATACCCCAAGAGACTTGCAGCTGTAATTGCTGCAAAAGGTGGCTCTACAAAGTATAGACTTTGGGGGGATGAATAGTTATGCATGCTCAAGTTCTGTTTTTTTGTCTTATTTCTTGTTTGTTTCACAATAAAACATATTTTGCATCTTCAACGTGTTAGGCATGTTGTATAAATCAAATGATACAACCCCCACAAAAATCTATTTTAATTCCAGGTTGTAAGTCAACAAAATAGGAAAAATGCCAAGGGGGGAATACTTTCGCAAGGCACTGTATATATCTAATATCACCGTGTGTATATTTTCATTTATAATTTAATTCATCCATGAAATAAATAATACTAGAACATCAAATTACGTTATTATTGTACACTAGGCTACTCCCCTATTGACACAGTAAATAATATTGCCTATGTGCATTCAACAATACGTTATAAACAAAAAGTGATTATTTTCAAATTAACCAAATTTGCCTCAACACAGTAGGCCTGAATATTTTCTAACGATATTACAAATTTAAATATAGCCTACTTACTCCTCAATCAGATAAAGGACATCTTGTTAATTCTTTTCGTCATCTCTAAGGAAACTATCTGGGGCAGACACTCTCGAAAATCACGTCTGCTGCTTGTAGAAAAACAAAACAAACAAATGTCTGTGCAGAGTTTTCAAATACCGTGCCTGTCTCTCACTCTATGAACGGTCACATCTGTCCCGTTTCCTTGGGACGTCCCTACCCTGAACCCCAAACTATAACCCTGAACTAAAATAAACTTAACCATTTTACATTTATACTTGATTGACGTATGGACATCCCAAGGATCCCAAATAGCACTGCTCTATTCGACTGAAAGCCATGGACACAACTCTTATTGGTTGTCTGATGAAGCCTACTGGGAACTGGTAACAACTCAGTCTGTGATTGGTTAACAACATTTAGAATGTATACAGTGAGATAAAATAACATACCATGCCATGAGGTGTTGAGGGAAAGAAAGATGACCTATAGATTGGACATAATATTTTCGAGGCAATTAGCGATAACAGAAAATACACAAGCTGTAGGCTACACTATTGCTCAGGGTGGCTACTTTGGAATGTCAGCTTGAACATTTATGATTGAGATTAAATATATTAATATAAACTATGCATCTTATGACCTTCATTAACACGCAGGCGTTACACAGACGTTAGTAAGGCGTTGGTATGACGACATGTTAGTTACACGCAGGCGTCACGCAGACGTTAGTAAGGCGTTGGTATGACGACATGTTATTTACACGCAGACGTTGTTATCATGTCATGTCAGTCAGACGTTCAATGGTAGACAGTCACGTGGTGGTATGGTTGCCTAGGCTTCATTCTGGCATATATCACCCCCCATAACAGTGAGTAAACATTGTATTGCGAGCAGTAGAGTATTGTTTACAGTGCTGTGGTCATAAATACTTGTCCTGGACAGCTACCCTCCTGTAAGTTTTAGCTCCAACCCCAGCTGTAACTAACCTGATGCAGTTTATCAACCAGCTAATTATTATAATCAACCCTAGATTAGGGTTGAAGCGAAAACCTACAGGACACTACATCTCCAGGAAGAGGATTGAAGAGCCCTGGTGTAGTAGATGGATGCCTTGGGTCTGTTGATCAGATGGGTTATGTAACAATAAGAGAGAAGCTGCCTGCTGGCAGCAGCTTCAACTCCACTGTGTCCATTGCGTAATTGCACACCAGGCAACACGGAGAGATTCGAGGAATTAATTCGGACATCGTAATTATTAGGCTACATATTCGTTATTAGCCTGTAAATCACCAAAGGCATGGGACATGTGTAGGACCTACATGATAATAAAAGATTGTAGCCTATTTGTTGCACTGAAATAGTGAAATTGAAACAATTGAGAGAAAATTAGATATGACTTGAGTTTGACTGAATTTCTTTAATTTTCTGTCCAATACTTTTATTTGAGTGTCGCTTTGTTTTTTCCTTTTCACAAACAAAGCTTTCTTTGCTCACATTACATAAAATGAGATCATCCACACAGACGTAAGGTATTCGTAGTGCGCCACAATTGTTGATTGCATCAATGATTACCGTTCATCTTCTGACCTCTAGTGGTGTATTGTCGGTAGTACAAATAATAAACGCAGGACAAGTTGGATGCAAAGCTCAGATGTATAACAGTGTTGCCACTTTCAAAACAACTGTGAACTCGGAAATCTCAGACAACTGGTAGCTAGGAAAAATTAGCTCCGACTATAAAAATCGTTTGAACGTCATCCAACTCGGAATTCCGACCTGAAGATCACTTACATCATGATTTGGCCTCGTTTTTTCCCCCTGAGTTGTCAGTTGTCTTGAAAGAACCATTCAGTCCTCACACGCTTGTGATAGAGTTGACTGTTACTTCGGGCTTTGCTAAGTTTGATTTATCTGGTGAAACCATATTAAACACATATTTAAATGCTAGAAAATAAACATTTAGGCGTTCAATTACAGCTGGTAAAACTGTTAAATGTTTAGTTATGTATCTACAGTAGGCTATGATCTATTAAAGCTGCTGGGGGCGCTTTTATTTGTCTCACATTTCAGTTGGCTAAAACTGTCCATTACACTTCTGACGACTCATAACACCAGCACAGCATTTCAATAATCGTATTATCTCATTATAACAGTTTGTACGGAACGACCCGTTTCCCCACAACGTTCTTGGACAGACTTCGAGGTGCGTTTGTTTCCGTTTGGTGGATGTGGCTTGAAGGAATGAGTGACGTGTTTAAACGGCAGTGGCCAGCCATGCCGACAGCAATCCCCATACCCTCCTCGTTTTTCCACTGGTCGGTCGTTCAGTACAGCACCGTTTCCGTTCAATTGAACGTACCAGAACGTAAACATGTAGTGAACGCAGCCCTGCTGATTAGAAGGTCCTGTGTAGATTGTATTTTCAAGCTCTATAAATAGAGAGTTGCACACAATATACATAATCTTCCAGTTATGTATTGGGTAAACCACCAACGTTTTACAGTGCTTGCTTCAGAGTAATACCATGAGTGTTGCTCCTTGTTGTGTAGACAAACACTGCAATTAGTGCAGCCAATGACCACAGTGAGGGGTAGTAATTGGGGTGATGAGGGATGAGAAAGTGAAACAGTTAAACACATATACAATAGTTTACAGCATATTGAATATATTAGCCTATTATATTCATCATCATATTGCAACATGATTAGATATTGTATACATAGCATTAACATCGTAAATCATTATTATTTACTCATTTAGTTCAAACGTAAAGCATAAAAAACACCATCAACATAGGTGACATCATACAGTATGTGCAAGCTGATAAATTGTGGAAACAATATGTTCATTTTAGCAGACATGTTCATGAAGAAACAGCCAAAAGTGCCTGAGGTCAAAGTCGATATTTAGACCACTAGGGGTCAGCATTTTTTGATTTGGGGATCTATTAGTCCTCCAGCTCCTCTCCTTGGAGGGAGGTCTACTTTTATAGACTACAGTTTATTCTCAGATAGTCAGCACCTTTACTACACAGGGTGAGCAGATGTTAATGCGAGTGGAGCGAAATGCTTGTGCTTCTAGTTCCGACAATGCAGTACTATCTAACAAGTAATCTAACAACTCCCCAACAACTACCTAATACACACAGATCTAAAGGGGTGAATAATGAGAATGTGTACATGTAAGTATATGGATGAGCGATGGCCAAGCGGCATAGGCAAGGTGCAATAGACGGTATAACATACAGCATGTGATATGAGTAATGTAAGATATTTAAACATTATTAAAGTGCCATAAAGTGACTAGTGATCAGTGATTCATTTATTAAAATGGCCAGTGATTGGGTCTCAATGTAGGCAGCAGCCTCTCTGAGTTAGCGATTGCTGTTTAGCAGTCTGATGGCCTTGAGATTGAAGCTATTTTTCAGTCTCTCGGTCCCAGCTTTGATGCACCTGTACTGACCTCGCCTTCTGGATGGTAGCAGTGTCAACAGGCAGTGGCTCGGGTGGTTGTTGTCCTTGATGATCTTTTTGTCCTTCCTGTGACATCAGGTGATGTTCAGTTGAAATGTGAAGTTTACATACACCTTAACCAAATACATTTAAACTCAGTTTTTCACAATTCCTGACATTTAATCCTAGTAAAAATTCCCTGTTTTAGGTCAGTTAGGATCACCACTTTATTTTAAGAATGTGAAATGTCAGAATAATAGTAGAGAGAATTATTTATTTCAGCTTTTATTTCTTTCATCACATGGCCAGTTTACCTACACTCAATTAGTATTTGGTAGCATCGCCTTTAAATTGTTTAACTTGGGTTAAAGGTTTTGGCTGGCTTTCCACAAGCTTCCCACAATAAGTTGGGTGAACTTTGGCCCATTCCTCCTGACAAAGCTGGTGTAACTGAGTCAGGTTTGTAGGCCGCTTGCTTGCACACGCTTTTTCAGTTCTGCCCACAAATTGTCTATAGGATTGAGGTCAGGGCTTTGTGATGGCCACTCCATGACCTTGACTTTGTTGTCCTTAAGCCATTTTGCCACAACTTTGGAAGTATGCTTGGGGTCATTGTCCATTTGGAAGACCCATTTACGACCAAGCTTAAACTTCCTGACCGATGACAGAAGTGAGTGTTACGTGGCGATAGTCATTTTGTTCAGTTACCTTTGCCTTGTTGGGTACAGGAACAATGGTAGCCATCTTGAAGCATGTGGGGACAACAGAGTGGGATAGGGAGCGATTGAATATGTCCGTAAACACACCAGCCAGGTGCTCTGAGGACGGGCTAGGGATGCTGTCTGGGCCAGCAGTCTTGCAAGGGTTAACATGTTTAAATATTTTACTCAAGTCAGCCATGGAGAAGGAGAGGGGGGAGCACAGTCACGGCGCGCTAACAAGGACTGCGGGCAAAGCGGGCAAAGAAGGAATTTAGTTTGTCTGGAAGCACGACGTCGGTGTCCGTGACGTGGCTGGTTTTCTTTTTGTAGTCTGTGATTTCCTGTAGACCCTGCCACATAGTCTCGTGTCTGAGGTGTTGAATTGCGACTTCACCTTGTCCCGGTACTGGCATTTAGCTTGTATGATTGCCTTGCGGAGGGAATAGCTACACTGTTTCCATTCAGTCATATTCCCATATTTTCCATGGTTAAATGCAGTGGATCGCTCTTTCAGTTTTGCCACGAATGCCGCCATCCATCCACGGTTTCTGGTTAGTGTAGGTTTAAATAGTCACAGTGGGTACAACATCTCTAAAGCACTTCTTTATAAACTCACTCACCGAGTCAGTGTAAGGACGTGCACTGAGAGTCGGGAAGCAAGCTCAGGGAGTGAGTTTTTTAATAAATAAATGGAACATAATACAAAACAAGAACCACTAACAGCACATAGACAAGAAACTGAAACAATGACGCCTGGGGAAGGAAACAAAGGGAGTGACATATATAGGGAAGGTAATCAGGGTAGTGATGGAGTCCAGGTGAGTCTGTTGACACACACGTGTGCGTAACAATGGTGACAGGTGTGCGCCATAATGAGCAGCCTGGTGACCGAAAGGCCAGAGAGGGAGCACACTTGACAGTCAGTGTATAGGTCGATGTTGTTCTCTGAGGCTGACCACAACATATTCTAGTCTGCATGATCAAAGCAATCTTGAAGCGTGGTTTCCGATTGGTCAGACCAGCGTTGAATGGTTCTCGTCACTGGCACAGCCTGTTTGAGTTTCTGCCTATAAGACGGTAGGAGCAAGATGGCGTCATGGTCGGATTTGCCGAAGGGAGGGCGAGGGAGGGCTTTGTATGCATCGCGGAAGTTAGAGTAGCATTGGTTGAGTTTATTGTCCCTGCATGTAGCGCAATCAATATGCTGGTAGAATTTAGGTAGCCTTGTTCTCAAATTTGCTTTGTTAAAACCCCCAGCTACAATAAATGCAGCCTCAGGATATATGATTTCCAGTTTGCATAGAGTCCAGTGAAGTTCCTTGATGGCCATCTTTGTGTCTACTTGAGGGGGAACGTACACAGCTGTGACTATGACTGACGAGAATTCTCTTGGTAGGTAAAATGGCCGGCATTTGATTGTAATAAATTCTAGGTCAGGTGAGCAGAAGGACTTGAGTTCCTGTATGTTGTTATTATTACACCATGAGTCGTTAATCATTAAGCATACACCCCCCCGCCGTTCCTCTTCCCAGTGAGGTGTTTATCTCTGTCGGCGCGATGCATGGAGAACCCCGGTGGCTGAACCGATTCCGACACCATATCCCGAGACAGCCATGTTTCCCTGCAACAGAGAATGTTACCTTGTTGTCAAGAGACTGGACATTGGCTAGTAGTATACTCGGGAGCGGTGGGCGATTGTGCACGTCTACGGAGCCTGACCGGGTGGCCGCTTCGTCTGCCCCTCTGCGGCGCCGTTGATTTAGGTCGGCTACTGGGATTAGATCAATTGTCCTGGGTGGTGGTCCGAACAGAGGATCCGCTTCGGGAAAGTCGTATTCCTGGTCTTATTGTTGGTAAGTTGACGTTGCTCTTATATCCAATAGTTCTTCCCGGCTGTATGTAATAAGACTCAAGATTTCCTGGGGTAACAATGTAAGAAATAATACTTAAAAAAACAAACTACTGCATTGTCACGATCGTCGTATGAAGCGGACCAAAATGCAGCGTGGTATGTGTTCATGATGATTTTTTTATAAAAGAAAGCACTGAACACTGAATACAAACTATACAAAACAATAAACGACACAAGCAACTAACATAGACAATCACCCACAAACAAACAGTGAAAGCCAGGCTACCTAAGTATGATTCTCAATCAGAGACAACTAATGACACCTGCCTCTGATTGAGAACCATACTAAGCCGAAACATAGAAATCCCAAAATCATAGAAAAACAAACAGACTGCCCACCCCAACTCACCATACTAAATAATGACAAAAACAACAGAAATAAAGGTCAGGACATGACAGTACCCCCCCCCCCCCCCCCCCGCCCAAAGGTGCGGACTCCGGCCGCAAATCCTTAACCTATAGGGGAGGGTCTGGGTGGGCGTCTGTCGCGGTGGCGGCTCTGGCGCGGAACGTGGACCTCACTTCATCACAGTCTTTCTCCGCCTCATTGTCCGCCTCCGTGGCCTCCTAAACACGGCGACCCTGCTAAATGGCCCCACTGCCCCGAGCATCTCGGGACTGAGGGGCAGCTCGGGACTGAAGGGCAGCTCAGGCGGCGCTGGGCAGACGGCCAGCTCAGGCGGCGCTGGGCAGACTGGAGACTCCGGCAACGCTGGAGAGGAGGAAGGATCTGGCAGCGCTGGACAGAAGGGCTCTGGCGCCTCTGGACTGAGGGGCTCTGGTGCCTCTGGAGTGAGGGGCTCTGGCGCCCCTGGACTGAGGGGCTCTGGCGCCCCTGGACTGAGGGGCTCTGGCGCCCCTGGACTGAGGGGCTCTGGCGCCTCTGGACTGAGGGGCGGAAGCTCTGACAGCGCAGGACAGGCGGCAGACTCCGGCTGCGCTGGAGAGGAGGAAGGCTCTGGCAGCGCTGGACTGAGGGGCTCTGGCGCCTCTGGACTGAGGGGCTCTGGCGCCTCTGGACTGAGGGGCTCTGGAGCCTCTGGACTGAGGGGTGGAAGCTCTGGTAGCGCCGGACAGGCGGGAGCACCTGTATTGATGGGACAGAGAGACAGCCTGGTGCGGGGTGCCGGCACTGGTGGTACAGGGCTGTGGACACGCACCTCAGGGCGAATGCCTTGCATACTACGCCAAATCAACAGCTCTCTCTCTTCACACTCCCCCAATTCGATTAACACCTCCTCGAATGTCTCCTCATCTCCCATCCATTCACTCTCCTCCATTCTGTCCAATAATTCCTTGACCCTCTCAGACTCAGCCCTCAGCTTCGCCGACAGCTCCGATAACATCCATGGCTCCTTATGGTAAACAGGGGGAGTCTGGCTCCTGACTCTGACACACTCTCCCTGTGCCTCCACCCCAAGAAATGTTTGGGGCTGCCTCTGGGGCTTCCAGCCGCTCTGCCGTGCCAGCTCCTCATAATGCCGCCTCTCTGCTTTCTGCTTTGATCCAAAAGAACTGAAAACTGCTGTTCACAAATGCTCTCCATCCAACCGCACTGAGCTCGAGCTGTTTTGCAAGGAGGAATGGGAAAAAATTTCAGTCTCTCGATGTGCAAAACTGATAGAGACATACCCCAAGCGACTTACAGCTGTAATCGCAGCAAAAGGTGGCGCTACAAAGTATTAACTTAAGGGGGCTGAATAATTTTGCACGCCCAATTTTTCAGTTTTTGATTTGTTAAAAAAGTTTGAAATACCCAATAAATGTCGTTCCACTTCATGATTGTGTCCCACTTGTTGTTGATTCTTCAAAAAAAATACAGTTTTATATCTTTATCTTTGAAGCCTGAAATGTGGCAAAAGGTCGCAAAGTTCAAGGGGGCCGAATACTTTCGCAAGGCACTGTACATGTTATTCAATCATTTCATCCAAACTGCTCACGTGCGTCCGCATAGCCAGTATTTTAGATGCCTGACACGCTACAAGTCCCACCTCACCCATCTACTGATTGATTTTGACAAGCATATATTCACGCGGGTGATTGAAAGAGAGTTAGCATTCTTAGCAATATTTATCAACTGTACCGCAGAAATGGAACGTAAATCACAGAAAATATATGTTGTGATGGCAGCTGCAGAGAAGTATTTGAGTATACGAGATTTGACTTCTGAAGAGTTACAGGGTCTGTTGAGTGGTGGTGTCCCATGAGATTTTAATGAGTGTTGGAAGGGTGTTTTTAATTCAACATATTGGACGCCAACCGCCGTTAAACTGCAAAGAAGAAGAAAGACGAAGAAGGCCGCACTCCAATAGGCTCTATGCATTATTCCGACTTCCAGAGCGAGTTCTGCTGTTGTTTTCATCGTTAGCTTACTAGCTATCGTCGATGCCTTTCTGACTGAAATAGTTCGCAATGACTATGTTTAAATGACAGCCCCGCGAAGGAGGTGCTAATGAACATTGTTCAGTGCCTCTGTGTTCAGTTTCTTCCAAATGTCATGGTATTGTGAGCTTCCATCGTTTCCCGGGCGATGTAGAGCTCAGAAAAAGGTGGTTAGTGGCAGTACATCGTGACAACTTTACTGTCACCAAACACACAAAGGTGTGTAGTACACATTTAGTCGAAAGTGACTTAGTTGAGGGAAAAATTGGGGGACGACAACCATACTTAAAAAGAGGTGCTGTTCCTACTGTCTTCGCGTGGAACTGGCACATTCAAAAGAGACCTGGTGTTTGGGAAAGAAGACTGAAACCTCCTGCTCCGACTGAGGGGGGTGAAGAACCTGATGCGCAGCCTATGGACTGTGCCGTCTCTGATCCGGTCCAGAGCATGGGCCAAGCCAGTGTAAATGTACATGTGTTTATTTATAAATAATCATTTGTTTATCTACGACATGTATCAATCATTTGTGTTGTAGTGAATATCAGTTTGTGTGGAGCTTGTATTGTCTTTAGTTAGGCAATGAGTAACAGGGTTGGGGAAAGAAATCAGGTCAACACAGTACAGCCAGAATGAAAGATTGAATACAATGTTAGAGATGTGTGATTGTTTAACTGAACTGTTGAACATTTGCTGAAATACATTTTTTTAAACAAATCTATTCTACTGTAGATTTCTTCACAAGAACATCAATACTTATTTTTCATAAAACCACTAAATTTGGCACCCATGCAGGGGATCCATTCAGGTGCGAGATAGACACAATAAAAGTGGTCAACCTTCTCTCTTATAGTTTTTGAAACCTGTAGATCACAGATTACAAAGTCACACCAGCTACAACCTGTGAGAAGGATTTGACCTTACACCTGCCAGTAGTAAGCATGAGATCTCTTCAACTTCAGCTCTCCATTCTGTATCTTCAGGTAAGGGCAGTCAACACAACTTGGTACATTTGGGCACTTGACCTCTAAGAGTCCAAAGTGTGGTCTCATGAGATCTCCTAAATATCGATCGACTAGGTGAAACTCTTATGACTAAGAGGCTTCATGCATAGCTTTTATTTTTTACATATGAGAGTATGAGTGAAATGTCTCTACACTCAGCACTTACCAGCAATTTTCTACAGGGAGACTCTTTGTGGCTGCAGCCCCTGTATTGCTATCAAATGTGATTTTGTCACAGTCCCTTCTAACGTGTCCTGCGCGGCGTGTGAGCGTCGTAGAGGGAAAGAGAAGATATGCACGTGTTCCTGAGAGTCGTGACTGTAAGGGAATAGCTGATAGCTCCAATCTTTAAAAAATTAGATGCAAATTTGTTGGAAAACATTTTGCCACAACCACATTTAGCTATCGTAATCGCGTAATCGCGGTTCTATGAACTAAGTGGCTCATTAGGTTGATTGAAAACGATGGGGGGTGACAAAATAGCCCTCTGGAATAAAAGGGGGATGTGTTCCCCTCACTTATATGCCAACTGAGCACATGATACAATCCATCAAAATGTCACAGCCAGTTCAATCAAATCAAATGTATTTTATAAAGCCCTTTTTACATCGGCAGTTGTCAACGTGCTTACCCAGCCTAAAACCACAAACAGCAAGCAGTCCAGAAGTAGAAGCACAGTGGCTAGGGAAAACTCCCTAGAAAAGAGAGGACCTATGAAAAAAACCTAGAGAGGAACCCGGCTCCAAGGCGTGGCCAGTCTTCTTCTGGCTGTGCCAGGTGGAGATAAGAGTACATGGCCATTTAGGCCAGATCGTTCTTCAAGATGTGTACAGGTTCATAGATGACCAGCAGTGTCAAATAATAATCACAGTGGTTATAGAGGGGTGTAACAGGTCAGCACCTCAGGAGTAAATGTCAGTTGGCTTTTCATAGCCAAGTATTCAGAGGTCGAGATAACAGATCCAATGGAGAGAGAGAGAGGGGAGAGAGAGAGAGCAGGTCCGGGACTAGCTTAGGCAGCCAATAGTGGGCGCTAGAGCTGCACTATCTTCTACGCATACTTCGGTAATACACCCGTCGTATACACCGC
This sequence comes from Oncorhynchus mykiss, assembly GCF_057628025.1. Taxonomy (NCBI): domain Eukaryota; kingdom Metazoa; phylum Chordata; class Actinopteri; order Salmoniformes; family Salmonidae; genus Oncorhynchus; species Oncorhynchus mykiss. Next base: position 40,791,728 of record NC_143041.1, read on the forward strand.
CTTCAGACAAGGGTGTGCAACATCCTAAATTGCACGAAAATCCCAAAATGGTGGTGGAAAATTGTGTTTTATTTAGACAGTGCACATATCTTTCCCGTTTTTTTCCCCGAGAGGCTCGCCATTAAAGCTAGTTAAGGAGGAAAATGATGCCTTTGCAGCCTTAATGGAGGATGCCTTATGTACGAATCGGTCCATGGGGGACACAAGTGTATTACAGAAGAATGCACATCATTCCTAGACGATGGTGCAGATCTAGCGCCAACTAGCGGCTGCCTAGGCTAGTCTGTGACAAGGTAGCACGTCCGGTGAACAGGTCAGGGTACCATCGTCGTAGGCAAAACAGCAGAAACTAGATCAGAAGTCTGGATCAGCAGTCTAAATCTAGATGTGAAATGTCACATGCTGTGGCATTGATCCATAAAACAACTGAGCTAGGCTTGGTTCATTCAGATCTTATTATCCAGGTCACATATGTCGCTGTAAATCTATTACGATTGCCAATGTAAGGACTTAATGGGTCAACTAAATAAGGTCATAATAATGTGCCGGCCTGTACAGGATCTCTCCGTGGTCCACAGTATAGATTATGAGGTCTTCACTTTTTCAGCATACAGTGTGAAAGTACATTTGGATAAAATGGGGAGCTGTGTTGTTTTTCAGCAAGTTTCACAGATCTTTGGACAAACATATTAAATGGCAGAGTTACAAAAATTAGTCCAAATAATTACCCCCTGTCAGTGACCTACTCCAACCATTGCTATGTTCCTAAACTGGGTGTCAGAAATACACGCAGCCCGAAGACATTTGGGGTTACTTTATGACCCTGCGTCATTTGAGCTGGGTTTTTGAAACTCCAATTTGATCTAATAAAGTCGATGGCAGAGTAACAAGAAGTATTGAATACCAAAGCAACAGATAATTTACAAGCCCGTGTTCAGAAACAGGTGTCAGAAATACATCCAGCTTCCACGGGAATGTATACAGTGCATTTGGAAAGTATTCAGACTCCTTGACTTTTCCTCATTTTGTTAAAGATACTAAAATGGATTAAATATGTTTTTTTTCCACATCAATCTACACACAATACCCCATAATGACAAAGTGAAAACAGGTTTTTAGAAATGTTTGCAAATACCTTATTTACATAAGTATTCAAAACCTTTGCTATGAGACTTGAAATTGAGCTCAGGTGCATCCTGTTTCTATTGACCATCCTTGAGATGTTTCTACAACTTGATTTACGACAGGGTCCACCTGTGGTAAATTCAATTGATTGGACATGATTTGGAAAGGCACACACTTGTCTATATAAGGTCCCACAGTTGACAGTGCATGTCAGAGCAAAGACCAAGTCATGAGGCCGAAGGAACTGTCCGAAGAGCTCCGAGACAGGATTGTGTCGAGGCACAGATCTAGGGAAGGGAACCAGAAGCATGACAGCATCATGCTGTGGGGGTTTTTCAGCGGCAGAGACTGGGAGACTAGCCAGGATTGAGGGAAAGATGAACTGAACAAAGTACAGAGAGATCCTTGATGAAAACTTACTCCATAGGGGAGGCAGGTAGACTAGTGGTTAGAGCGTTGGGCCAGTAACCAGCAGGTAGACTAGTGGTTAGAGCGTTGGGCCAGTAACCAGCAGGTAGACTAGTTGTTAGAGCGTTGGGCCAGTAACCAGCAGGTAGACTAGTGGTTAGAGCGTTGGGCCAGTAACCAGCAGGTAGACTAGTTGTTAGAGCGTTGGGCCAGTAACTGAAAGGTTGCTAGATTAGATCAAATCCCAGAGCTGACAAGGTAAAAATCTGTCGTTATGCCCCTGAACAAGGCAGTTAACCCACTGTTCCTAGGCTGTCATTGTAAATAAGAATGTGTTCTTAACTGACTTGCCTAGTTAAATAAAATAAAAAATAAAAGACAAGACAACGCAGGAATGGCTTCGGGACAAGTCTCTGAATGTCCTTGAGTGGCCCAGCCAGAGCCCGGATTTGAACATAATGGAGAGACCTGAGAATAGCTGTGCAGCGACGCTCCCCATCCAACCTGACAGAGCTTGAGAGGATCTGCAGAGAAGAATGGGAGAAACTCCCCAAATACAGGTGTGCCAAGCTTGTAGCGTCATACCCAAGAAGACTGAGTATCTTGTTACCAAATACAGGTAACTGCTGAAATAATGGAAACAATTGAGTAAATGAGGGATACATGTACATGTATATTGAAAGCATGTGCTTCCACACAGGTGTAGTTCCGGAGTTAATTAAGTAATTAATGTTCCATCATGTATAAAAATGCTGGGCAGGCCATTATTTTGGCTACCATAGTTATTGCCCCATAGGATGGCAATGCTGCCATCCACAGGGCATAAATGGTCACTGAATAGTTTGATAAGCATAAAAACAATGTAAACCATATGCCATGGCCATCTCAATCACCAGATCTCAACCCAATTGAACATTCTGGAGCGACGCCTGAGACAGCGTTTTCCAACACCATCAGCAAAACAACAAATGATGGAAGCTCTCGTGGAAGAACGGTGTCGTATCCTTCCAATAGAGTCCCAGACACTTCTAGAATCTATTCCAAGGTGCACTGAAGCTGTTCTGGCTCGTGTTGGCCCAACGCCTTATTAAGACACTTTATGTTGGTGTTTCCTTCATTTTGGCAGTACATTGGATGTAGTTCAGGCCAGTGAAATACAAATGACAAAATACTCAAAAGTAATTAAAAATATGTATTTAAAATACATGTAACATAGATACTGCCCATGTCTGGTTCTAGCCAAGCGTTTAGAAGAGTCAGGACAAGTGATAAATCCATTACATGGCCCCATCAAACATCAATGTTTTGAAGTGAAACACAACTTACGTAATTTACAAATGTTACATCCAGTCTCACAATTGGAAGTCTGATTTAATCATTGGAAAAAAATTGAAAGTATTTCTGTCTGCCTATGAACGAGTTGAATAGAAGGAGTTGAATAGAAGGTGTTGAATAGAAGGTTGTCCAGTTGAATTGCTAATATAGTAATAGCCTTGACCTCTATGACAGCTTTTACATCTGGGATGACTGAAAACCTGATGATAGGAGCCTCTGCTTTGTAGTTACTGTATTTTATCCCTCGGACAGAGCCATGTGCTAAAGGACTTATGTCAAACTGTCATAATAACAGTTTTAACTTCAATATTTCAAATCATCTCAATAATGTTGTACACAATCTGTTGGATCACTTGATGTATTTGCATAGCCATGGGCAGGGGGCCTGGGTTTCGGGTAAAGCCCCACATGCGAGAGCAATTTTACAGTGCATTACTATAACCTATATGTCTAGGCCTCTATGTACGGTGAACAAATGGTAGCATAAGTTAGCGGTATAGCTGAGACAAACGCACCGTCTATAGTAGAGACGGTGTTCCTGTTTTGGGATAGCCTAGGCCCTACAGATGTAGAATATTAATTTGATCACACTTTTGTTGCTGAGAATTTTCCTGCACTGCAGGAAATGCAAACTTGTGGTGTATTTGAGTTTAAAAATGCTTGTAGTGTGTAATTTCCTCTTAGACATTTCAGACTTGATTTGCCCTGACGAAAAATGCATTAACACCTACAAAAATATCAATTTAATTACAAATCAACATAAAAATTCAGGATTATTTTCCTGCTGTAGCAAACTGTCTCAAATTAAGATCCTACCTGTATGCATCCTTCTTTCCTCCCATCCTTGAACAAATCACAGATAGATGGCTTGCACGAAAATGTTTGTTTAATTGTGTGAAAATATACTTAGTTTTTACATTAGCCTACTTTGGAAAATCTGTACAAGCATTTGGATTGGTCTGTTTTGTTGATATTCTAACTCCCTTTTTACTAGCCTATGTGTTTACCCCTCTACGGGCGGTTTTGATGATGGAGGCTGGATTCCAAAAGGATGCAAACATGTATTACGAGCCATGCTTCACAGGTAGCCTATGTCACAGCGGTCCGTTTTTGCTTCCCCTTATGAGTAGGCTAATCTGGGGTAGGATTTTTTTATTTTTTTATTTAACTAGACAAGTCAGTTAAGAAAAAATTCTACCCTGGCCAAACCATTCCCTAACCCGGACGAGGCTGGGCCAATTGTGCGCCGCCCTATGGGACTCCTGATCCCGGCCGGTTGTGATACAGCCCGGGATTGAACCTGGTCTGTAGTGACACCTCTAACACTGCAGTGCCTTAGACCGCTGCGCCACTCAGGATCCCCAACTGAGGATAAACTGAGGCCAAATCTTCCTCTGTGTTCGAGAGACCGAGAGGGGCAGCCGTGGTGCTCTCCGAGGTGAAATTAAATATTTAAGAACAGATCGAAATGTTCCTCGTAACAACTTTTTAGGCACAGTTTTCTAATATTATTATAATATATTTGTCAGGTAGGGTGTCAGAAAGGCCTACGGGTCTAAGTACTCAACAACTGACACTCAATAACATTTTCCTTATTTTTTCACTGTTGGAAATTTGCCTTTGTAGCCTATTGTCTTTTGCCATATGTTCCAAATGTCACTTTGCTTTTAACTCATTCTCTGAGTTATGTCGATGTAGGTCAGAAGAGCATCTTTAAAAACTTTATAATGGCCATTAACTGCACTGTAAAATATGTTCTCAAAAGAAGGATAATGAGTTGAGAAGATGTCCTCTCTCTGTTGCTGAAGGTCAAGCTGGCCATCAAGGGGGTCGTTCCCGAAGACCTCGGGGTGGGTAAGGCTTCCTCCGTGTCTGATGTAATCTGCTGCTAGAACGTTGGCTGGGGGGAGGAGATCTTCAGTGATTCTCGCTGCCTTTAGGTGGTTGGCAAACAAAACATCTGGAATGCCTTGGCGGGAAATGGTATGGGCATTCAATGCTGGAATTAAGTTATCTATTCCAGTTGTGCAGCATCTTCTTGCAAACGAGGAGACGCAGAACTTGGTACACAGGTCATCAATGTCCAACAAACCATCACTTGTCATGCTGCATAGTGCGTGCTTGATGGGGTCATTTACCCTGGCATTGATTTCAACCCACTTTCTCTCTGCTTCTTGATTCTGTCTGGATTCACTCTGAATGTAAGGGGGCCTGTTGATATTGGTGCGATGTGCTTGGAGGTTGTCTTGCTGGTATAGACACAGGTAGAATTCCTTACTGTAGTCAACACTTAACTGATCGAACAAGCCATGTTTCAGACAGATGTCTCTGTAGATCTCATCATAAATGGTCAGGTTGTTCTTGATTGGCATTACTGAAAACCCCAAAATTTTGCCACTGAAACTGTCAGATGCCAGAACTTCAGTGACACCAAAATCATTGAGCTTCTCATTTTGATCCATGTAAAGTTGTTGTCCCACATATTCTGTAGGGTACACGTGAGGATTCATCTGGCTGGCGGTGCCCTCTCTTCGCATTTGAGTGTAGACTGGTTTCATCAGTATCTGTGCCTGCCTGACGCTTCTCTCTCCCAACCTGAAGCCAGCAGCTCTTAGCATACCTGTCATGACCTTCCGGCCACAAACTGGTCCACTTCTAGTGACCGCTGCAACGATAGCATTAACACCTTCTCTTCCAAGTCGTGAGTAGTCATAGCGATGTATATCTCGTGCAGCGCAGAACTGATAGATGGACGAAGTGCTAGCTCCCCTCTCAATTCCGTATTGCGTCTCCAGAACATGTTTCACTTCACTACACGTGTATCCCAATTCCTCTACTAACCTCCGAATTATGGTTTCATAATCATTAAGAACTGACATAGCTGAATGTGATTCCAGCCAGACACTCTCTCATGAAGTTTTAATTGTGTGATCAACTCCAAAAGTAACTTTTCCTCCTTCCTAGACTCGCAAAAGCCATTGGAAGAGCAGACCAAGGTTCCTCCTCTCTGTCCTTCTCTACCAATGGGTTTTGAGAAGGATGTGACTGGAGTTGATTTCCACACACACACACACACACACACACTATCTGTAACTCTAGCCTAAATGAAATTGTAGACCAGGCCTACACAACAAATTCCTCCGTGTTAAATTTAACACTGATCCAGAGTCTGTAGGGGTTCACACATTTCAGTGTTAAAGGTCCCACACAGTCATTGTGATTCCCATGTAAAATAGCCTTTTGAGTAAACAAAATATCTTCCTAATAAAAACGCTCTGAATTTGTGAAACTGAAAAGACGGACAGAGCGAGCAGGGAACTAATAGGCTGAGTGGGCGGGAAGTGGAGGCTGGTGGGAGGAGATTTAGGAGAACAGGCTCGTTGTAATGGTTGTAGTGGAATTAATGAAATGGAGTCAAGCACATGGTTTTCCATATGTTTGATGTGTTTGAAACCGTTCCATTTATTCCATTCCAGCCATTACAATGAGCCTGTCCTCCTATAGCTCCTTCCACCAGCCTCCTCTGGTTGACTGACAATTCTTTGAAATGCCTATGTCAAGCAACTTGGATGCAGTGTTGCAATGAGATAATGTGAAGCAAATTTGCTAATACACAAAGCAACTCAAACATTTGGATGTTGAATGCAACAAATAAAACAATTCCAGTTTGAATTGAGTGGGCATACTGCTCCAAAAACTGCATTCTGACACCATGTATTTAGTCTGTTTTGACTGACTGTTTGGCTTTCATTCCAACTTTTCCCACCACTGTGGATTATATTTATAGCCCTCTCATTAGTCTGAAGCCTCGGCTATGTGTTTGGCATGCTTACAAAGTTAGCTAGCCTCTAACTTTGCAATCTGAACCCTCTGGTAAATGTGGATAAGTGTAATGTTAGCAAATGCATGACATAGTAGATCGGGATCTGTGAAAAACACCCCTCAAGCCTGAAGTGTCTCCACTTGCACTGTTGAATAGCTTTTTGGTGACACGACTGGATTAGACACTTAAGGAGGGCATTCATGTGTGTCTGCGAAGGCAGAGGTCCTGGGTTCGAGCCTTTGTATGAGACACATTAGGAGGAAGCGGTAGTCGCTAAGCAAACAGCACGACGTCCTTTACACTTCGTTCAAGTGAACATTGACAGCACAATTAATAAAAATGCTTCTGTGTCTGAAATCTGTCTTGCCTACTGGTTACTAAAAGTATATACTCTGTACTGATCATACTAGCAGTATTTTCTATTTACAACATACTGTTTAGTAAAAATGAATGCACTAAGTAACAAATATCAACATACTAGGCCTACTGAGATGATCTAATGTGCAATAGGGAACGTGCACGAAGATGGTAGCATTCAGATATGACCTCATTGTTTTACCACTGTCCACTGAGTTGTTAAACTACGGTGGCTGTGTGGTTCAATGCACCATCTACTTTTTTCACTTTCTCAAATTGCCGGCATCTTGGGGATAGAATTGGGATAACGTTTACTAGTGTGCTAATGTATAATTCAATCAATGAGTAATAGAGAGCAATCTACAATACGGCGAACTTAACAAAAAAAAGGAATTTGTGGTAAGTGCATGGAGGCCGCCATCTTTATGCATGCATCTTTCCACCATTGTTCCCTGTCATTCGTTCATTTGGGTCCACAGCATTCCCTTGTGTGATTACCAGCTGCTGTCAAACACAAGGTGAGTCTGAAAAGACGATTCTCTTCCTCAATAGTGTGCAGTGAATTCATAGATGACATCCTGGCATTATATAAAAAAAATATGTTTATAAAACAGGATTCACAAAAAAAACATAAATTCAGGTCAATGCAAGTTAACTTAATTCATTCCTGAGGGGCAATCATTTCAGGCAGGCATAGGATACAGTTAAACGACAATAAACATACACTTGAAGGCCTTGAACAGTCAAAATCACGTGGTTCATTGAATGATATTTGGATGAAACCAGTTCAATGTAGGGGTGACCAAAGTTTAAAAAATTATTGTTGGATCAGAAAATGACTAGTTTCATCATCTGAATTCAGGAAGTCAGATTCTATATTGGCTTATTGGGGGCAGCTGTAACAGGCATGGGTGGCTTCAGGGAGGGGCGTGACGGTGCTGAAGCACCCCTCAAGAATAGGTCTACCATCCCCTTTAGCACCCCCAAGACAATAATGTATGTGTCCAGGCATGTACACCATATATTGCAAGCACCCCTACATAGCAACCAAGCCACCCCTCAGCTAACCCAGTGAAAAATGACTGGTGCCAGTAACCAAAAGGTTGCTGGACCAAATCCCCGAGCTGACAAGGTACAAATCTGTTGTTCTTCCCCTGAACAAGGCAGATAACCCACTGTTCGCTGTTATTGTAAGTAAGAATTTGTTCTTAACTGACTTGCCTAGTTAAATAAAGGTTTAAAAAAGAGGCTACCATACGCAAGGGGTCTATTTTTGCCTGCCACTGCAAAGGTTACTGGAGGTGCCCGAAAGAGATCCTGGAGGGAAATTGGAGGAGCCTAAAGCTTTGTCCAAAACAAACAGTTAACCTCTCAACCCTGAGTCAGCATTTAGTGAGGGCTTCCCCTGACAGTTGGTTGGCTAGCCTATTTATAACAAATGTGTGTGTGTTTTAAGAAAGAGGGGATCACTGCTGAACTCAGCAAGGGCTTCCCCTGGGCTGGCTGGCTGGTCTACCATGGTGTGCTCTTTAGGAAACAGGCAGGTATTACCGCAGAAGATTCATGTGTGTGTAGAAGGAAACACAATGAAAAGTTTTTCCAAATGTTGATTAGCTTGTGCTCTTTTATTTATACCTTTATTTAACTAGGCAAGTCAGTTAAGAACAAATTCATACTTACAATGACAGCCTGCCATGGAACAGTGGGCAGAACAACATATTTCTACCTTGTCAGCTTGGGGATTTGATCCAGCAACCTTTCAGTGACTGGCCCAATGCACTAACCACTAGGCTACCTGCCACCCCTTATAACCTGGGCTTTTAGTGCCCTCTGTTGGAAAATAGTTACTATAAGTTGTTTAAAAGCCCAGTGCAGCCGTTTTTATCTCAATATCAAATCATTTCTGAGTAACAATTAAGTACATTACTGTGATTGTTTTCAATCAAAATCATTTAAAAAATGTAAACGCTGTTATTGGCAGAGAGGTTTGGAACTCTCTTATTGGTCTATTAACTCATTTACAGCCCCATTCCACTAAAACAGGCTGAAATGTCAGGCGTCTTTTCAAACAGCTCTTACACTACAAGGGCATTTTCATAATTTTCACAATTTCACAGTATTATTCCAGCCTCATAGAGAGAAGGGAGGAACGAGGTCAAATCATGACGTCAGTGATCTTCAGGTCAGAAAGTTGGAGGTCTATAAAGATGCCAGAGTTTCTTACTTGGAACTCCAAGTTGGAAGACCGTTCAATTTTTTTTTTCCTAATTGGATCTTGTTTTTTTTCCGAATTCCCAGTTGACTTGAACGCACTGAAGTCGGAAGTCTGAGATTTCTGACTTCCGAGTTGTTTTGAACACGGCATTAGTCTCAGCAGAGGGAGGGAGAGAGCAGCAGAGTCCGCCTCATGGTCCCTGGTCCCTCCTTCCTTTCCTCTGGTGAGACTGACCAGAGAGAGGGGACACTGTCTTCCACCTGCTCTCTCCTTCCTTTCCTCCGGTGAGACTGACCAGAGAGAGGGGACACCGTCTTCCACCTGCTCTCTCCTTCCTTTCCTCTGGTGAGACTGACCAGAGAGAGGGGACACTGTCTTCCACCTGCTCTCTCCTTCTTTTCCTCTGATGAGACTGACCAGAGAGGGGACACAGTCTTCCACCTGATGGAGAAACTCGAGTCGCACCGCATCTGCCTCATGGTCCCTGCTCTCTCCTTCCTTTCCCACGATGAGACTGACCAGAGAGAGGGGACACTGTCTTCCACCTCATGGAGAAACTCGAGTCGCACCGCATCTGCCTCAGGCACAAATTCATGTTGTTCCTATGACCAGAGAAAGTTAAATATTCCTTCATATTAAAATAGACACGACCAGCAGCTAATAATAATAATAAAGATGCCTTGGCTACTCATTCATTGCAGTTGCAGGTCGAGTGGAAGTAGGGAGAAGTGCATTTATGTTTTGCAATAGCATTGAATAAAAACAGTGTTGACAGTGCTGAATAAAAACTTAAACATAAACTCACTCATAAAAACAACAGCTCTTTGTTGTATTCTTTGACAGTCTCTCTCTGGGCAAGGTTTTAAAAGTGATGAAAACCCACTTAGGTTAGTATCAAACTTTAATGTGGCCGGGGTCGTGGAAGCTGTAGGCATGGTGATTTGAGGCCTGATTACCGGTGACGATGAGACAGCCTACAGGGAGGTCAGTCACATGCATGCCCCCATCCACATCGACAGTGGAACAGGTCGAGAGCTTCAAGATCCTCAGTGCTAGCTCTGATGAGTTGTCACGTTCTGACCTTTATTTCCTTTGTTTTGTCATTATTTAGTATGGTCAGGGCGTGAGTTGGGGTGGGCAGTCTATGTTTGTTTTTCTATGGTTCTCAATCAGAGGCAGGTGTCATTAGTTGTCTCTGATTGAGAATCATACTTAGGTAGCCTGGGTTTCACTGTGTGTTTGTGGGTGATTGTTCCTGTCTCTGTGTTTGCACCAGATAGGACTGTTTCGTTTTTTTCACGTTTCTTGTTTTGTAGATTGTTGTATTTTTATCTTTATTAAAGATGTACAAAACTAACCACGCTGCATTTTGGTCCGCCTCTCTTTCACCAGAAGAAAACTGTTACATGAGTACAGTAAATATGATTTCAAATGGCTGACACTATGAGGCCAATCTTTAGCTGTGTATCGAAATCAGACTGTATCTGGGGAAGGGTAGTTTCTGTCCCTCCTTGGCCTCGAAGAAGGTGTATAATAGGCTGATGATGTTGACGCAGGCCATGAAGGCTGCCTACTCGTTGAACTTGTCAGATATCACTACACACTTTTTTTTATACAGTGGACACAGATGTCGTTTTTGTTTTGCTGGCCAGTAAAGACTATTTTATAAATCAGATATTTTGTGTCCTCGTCAAATTCGGTGTTGATATAAACGAACATGGGCATGTCCACTTCTTATTTAGGGGTCAACCACCTCAAAACAGACTCACTGGTAGGGGAGAAGAGATACAAGTGTTAAACATCAGAGACAGACTCAATAGGAAGGTAAATAACTGAGGTTCAATTTAGGTCAAAGTCCTCACACCAAGCAAAATAATGTAGAGGAAGCTGTATGTGAAGTGAGGTGCTTACCCAGAGAAGTCTTGCAGACTGAAGATCAATGAAGAGATGCACACATTTGATCTTGCTTTGAATGTTACATTAAATTCAATATATTTCAGCCAGCTGCTTTTAAAAAGGGATGCTGGTTGATTTCTATTGGAGATAATGACTCAAGACTAGTGTGTTAAAATTAGACACCGGCTCAATATGCATATCAATGTCTGGCCTTGCCCCCAGCCATTTACGGTGTGATGTCTGGCAACGCATGGCTTGTCAACGTTCGACAGACTGAGTTAACTGCTATTGTTCATGACAGAAAAGTGAGTGAGAAGATACTTTACTTAATCAACATTTGATCATCCAAATAGTTACTTGAGAACAAATAGTCCCAGTAGTGACATTGTTCGACAAAACTAGGCAACTCACGTACTGTATATTGGTCCTGCATATGAATTGAACCTCACTCTTAAGTGCAGCTAGCCTAGCGGCTAAGAGCGTTGGGCCAGTAACCGAAAGGACACGGGGTTTTAATCCCTGGGTTGACTAGGTGAAAAATCTTCGATGTGCCCTTGTACAAGGCACTTAACCTTAATAGCTCATGTACGTTGCTCTGGATAAGAGCGTCTGGTAACTGACCAACAAACAACGATGTTACCAGACTGAAGGGTTTACATCACCAGTTTGGTATACACGGCATTGACTACATGTTCATTAGTACCTGTACCTTGTTGAAGTACTGTCCAGCCTCGAAGGGCACTGCATTGTAGGTGGAGATCCAAATAACAGGTTTGTTTGTGGGATTCTTGGCTCTGTATAAGGCTAGGGCAGTCTCTCATGGAACCACCTGAATCTCAAGTGGCAGTACTACTTTATCAAACACTATATCTCACTATCTCCTACCCATCCCAGAGCCAAGTCATAGACTGTTTTCTCTGCTACCGCACGGAAAGCGGTACCTGGAGCACCAAGTCTTGGACCAAAAGACTCCTTAACAGCTTCTACCCCCAAGCTATAAGACTTCTTGGAATGTTTAGGTGGTTTAAACTAACCAAATGGCCACCCGGACTATTTACATTGACCCCCCCTGTTTTTACACTGCTGCTACTCGCTGTTTATTATCTATGCATAGTCACTTTACAAATGACCTTGATTAACCTGTACCCCCGCACATTGACTCAGTACTGGTACCTCCTGTATATAGCCTCCACATTGACTCAGTACCCCCTGTATATAACCTCCACATAGACTCAGTACCGGTACACCCTGTATATAGCCTCCACATTGACTCAGTACCGGTACCCCCTGTATATAGCCTCCACATTGACTCTGTACCAGTACCCCCTGTATATAGCCTCCACATTGACTCAGTACCGGTACCCCCTGTATATAGCCTCCACATTGACTCTGTACCGGTACCCCCTGTATATAGCCTCCACATTGACTCAGTACCGGTACCCCCTGTATATAGCCTCCACATTGACTCAGTACCAGTACCCCCTGTATATAGCCTCCACATTGACTCTGTACCGGTACCCCCTGTATATAGCCTCCACATTGACTCTGTACCAGTACCCCCTGTATATAGCCTCCACATTGACTCTGTACCGGTACCCCCTGTATATAGCCTCCACATTGACTCAGTACCGTAACACCGTGTATAGAGCCTCCACATTGACTCGGTACCGGTACCCCCTGTATATAGCCTCCACATTGACTCAGTACAGTTACCCCCTGTATATATCCTCCACATAGACTCAGTACCGGTACCCCCTGTATATAGCCTCCACATTGACTCAGTACCGGTACCCCCTGTATATAGCCTCCACATTGACTCTGTACCGGTACCTCCCCTGTATATAGCCTCCACATTGACTCTGTACCAGGACCCCCTGTATATAGCCTCCACATTGACTCTGTACCAGTACCCCCTGTATATAGCCTCCACATTGACTCTGTACCAGGACCCCCTGTATATAGCCTCCACATTGACTCTGTACCAGTACCCCCTGTATATAGCCTCCACATTGACTCTGTACCGGTACCTCCCCTGTATATATCCTCCACATAGACTCAGTACCGGTACCCCCTGTATATAGCCTCCACATTGACTCAGTACCGGTACCCCCTGTATATAGCCTCCACATAGACTCAGTACCGGTACCCCCTGTATATAGCCTCCACATTGACTCTGTACCGGTACCCCCTGTATATAGCCTCCACATTGACTCTGTACCGGTACCCCCTGTATATAGCCTCCACATTGACTCTGTACCGGTACCTCCCCTGTATATATCCTCCACATAGACTCAGTACCGGTACCCCCTGTATATAGCCTCCACATTGACTCAGTACCGGTACCCCCTGTATATAGCCTCCACATAGACTCAGTACCGGTACCCCCTGTATATAGCCTCCACATTGACTCAGTACCGGTACCCCCTGTATATAGCCTCCACATTGACTCTGTACCGGTACCTCCCCTGTATATATCCTCCACATAGACTCAGTACCGGTACCCCCTGTATATAGCCTCCACATTGACTCAGTACCGGTACCCCCTGTATATAGCCTCCACATAGACTCAGTACCGGTACCCCCTGTATATAGCCTCCACATTGACTCAGTACCGGTACCCCCTGTATATAGCCTCCACATTGACTCTGTACCGGTACCTCCCCTGTATATAGCCTCCACATCGACTCTGTACCAGGACCCCCTGTATATAGCCTCCACATTGACTCTGTACCGGTACCCCCTGTATATAGCCTCCACATTGACTCTGTACCAGGACCCCCTGTATATAGCCTCCACATTGACTCTGTACCAGTACCCCCTGTATATAGCCTCCACATTGACTCTGTACCAGTACCCCCTGTATATAGCCTCCACATTGACTCTGTACCGGTACCCCCTGTATATAGCCTCCACATTGACTCTGTACCAGGACCCCCTGTATATACAAAACAACTTTAGTGTATTTAGTAAATATTTGATTAACTCTATTTATTTGACTGCATTGTTGGTTAAGGGTTTGTAAGTAAGCATTTCACGGCAACTTCTACACCCGTTGTATTCGGCACATGTGACAAATAACATTTGATTTGATATGTGTGTGTCTCTATCTGGGTTCAAGCTTCAGTCCAGTCAGATACTGCTCCTATCTCGCATTGCCTGGGGGTGAAAACATGAAATGTGTTAACTTTAATGTTTCTGAACTAGCTAAACCTTGGCTTCATGTTGATATCTGATTGGTTCAGGGATAGATTTGGCCAAACTGACAGCACCACTGCAGCAGTGTAACTAAATAGTGCCGGTTCACTGCACTACAATAAGCTGTCACTATTGTAAAGGCACAGATACAACGGGACTTAATTATAAAGCATTGTTGGTAAAGGAAGCAAGACATTTCGCTAGCTAGCAAGACATCAGCATCGAGCTGAGAGAAAAATACCTTTAAGGCTACTGTATACAATACAGCCAGTTTGATAGAGCATTGTCAACCGCCTTGGATAGATTAGACGACAGGGAGGCTACTAGAACAGGTCTTGGTGAGAATGTCCACTGTCAAGATGGATCCTCAATGTATATTGTCTAATGAAATAAACACATTTTGCCATAAACATTACATAGGCTAAACTTACATTTTGGTGGGAGTTTATAACTAAAGAAATGTACTTTTCCAAACAACTACGGGAAAAGGGCATCTTAAAAGAACAGCCATATTTTTATTTTACCTTTATTTAACTAGGCAAGTAAATTAAGAACAAATTCTTATTTTCAATGACGGCCTAGGAACAGTGGGTTAACTGCCTGTTCAGGGGCAGAACGACAGATTTGTACCTTGTCAGCTGGGAGATTATGAACTTGCAACCTTTCGGTTACTAGTCCAACGCTCTAACCACTAGGCTACCATAATTTATGCATACATTTAAACAGGTAAATTCTTAATGAACAGTACTATCACAATCTTGAAAATTTCGAAAACAAATAATCAAAGGCGCGCAATCACCTATGCGTCATGCCAGCGGTGGTGAGTAACAGGTTTTGCGATAAGAAACCAACGAAATACAAAAGGTAAACGTTTCTAAATAAATGATAGCCTAATAGTAACCAGACTCTGGTGTTTGTTATAACAACATTTCTTAAAAATACATTGTTAACTCGCTTTAGTGATATTATAGGTAGCAATTTGTTTGTTGGGAGAAACCGAGGAAATTTGTTCATGTAGATCGTCATCGCCATACAGCAATCGGTCTTGCCTTGGAATGTTTAGGTAATTTGGGTAGACTTCTCAGTAGGGCTAGTGGACTTCATACTATACTTCGCTGTGTGTTTTTCAGGGCAATAGGCTATCTGTAGTAGAGTAATCCACTAGTCAAACACCTGTTTTTTATTTATTTATTTTTATTACACCTTTATTTAACCAGGTAGGCTAGTTGAGAACAAGTTCTTATTTGGCCAAGATAAAGCGTAGCAATTCGACACAACAACACAGAGTTACACATGGAATAAACAAAACATACAGTCAATAATACAGTAGAACAAAATAAAACATTTATACAGTGAGTGCAAATGAGGTAAGTTAAGGAAATAAATAGGCCGTGTTAAGACACGTTGTTAGACCATTTTACACAAACGTTCATCATGGAGTTATGTTTGGTCTTCTATCTGTATACATTGTTGCAGTGTGATTACACGCAATTGTAAAGCACAACGGTTACATGCTGACACCCCTTCCTGCTTCTCACGGCTGGTTTGTGGAGATGTTGCTTGCAGGGTCTCAACTGCGCATGCTCCATGTAGAAGGGTTGTAATTTCGTCCTGTCAAAATGTACTAATTGAACATCGTTTCCGAGTTTGATAGTAGACTTTTGATTGTAGTTCAACTGTTACGCCAACGTAGTTATCCCTAATTGCTCAAATTACACAGCCGTTGCAAATGAGATTAACAAATGAAGGGGACAAACCAGGAAATGATTTGTGTAATGCCCAGCGTGCATTTCGGTTCGTGAAGAAATAATGAAGTTGCAAAGTATGACACTTACCAAACGTCTCTCTTCGTTTGCATTGGTGGACTGTAATACCTCTGTGTTCTATCGGCAGTATAGAGCTTTGTTTAAAAAAAAATATATATATTAACCATGACCCTGAATAGTAAGGCCGAGAACAGGCTGTGAATGTTTTTAATGAGTCGTCAGTACACTCTGGTTTCTCTTCAGATCGCATAAATCTTTCGCCTTTTACTAAAGATTTCCGTGGAGAGGAACATTATGAGTATCAACTAATTTTTTGATGCCCGTCTTCACGGCTGGGCTTCCTACACGTGTTAATAATAATATAACATTTTGAATGTTGTAGGTCTCATGTTGACCTGTATTTTTATAGTTTTGATCTCTCCTTTATTTAACCAGGTAGGCAAATTGAGAACAAGTTATCATTTACAACTGCGACCTGGCCAAGATAAAGCTGTGCAACACGTGGAATAAACAAACATACGATCAATAATAAAATAGAAAAAGTATATTTACAGTGTGTGCAAGTGAGGTAGTGGTGAAATAATTACAATATAGCAATTAAACACTCGAGTGATAGATGTGCAGAAGATGAATGTGCAAGTAGAGATACTGGTGTGCAATGTTGTTGGATGGGCTATGTACAGGTGCAGTGGTGATCTGTGAGCTGCTCTGACAGCTAGTGCTTAAAGCTAGTGAGGGAGATATTTTTTTATTTTATTTTTATTTAACCTTTATTTATTTAACCAGGTAAGCTAGTTGAGAACAAGTTCTCATTTACAACTGCGACCTGGCCAAGATAAAGCAAAGCAGTGTGAACAGACAACACAGAGTTACACATGGAATAAACAATTAACAAGTCAATAACACAGTAGAAAAAAATAGTCTATATACATTGTGTGAAAAAGGCATGAGGAGGTAGGCGAATAATTACAATTTAGCAGGTTAACACTGGAGTGATGAATGATCAGATGGTCATGTACAGGTAGAGATATTGGTGTGCAAAAGAGCAGAAAATTAAATAAATAAAAACAGTATGGTGATGAGGTAGGTAAAATTGGGTGGGCTATTTACCGATAGACTATGTACAGCTGCAGCGATCGGTTAGCTGCTCAGATAGCAGATGTTTGAAGTTGGTGAGGGAGATGAAAGTCTCCAACTTCAGTGATTTTTGCAATTCGTTCCAGTCACAGGCAGCAGAGAACTGGAACGAAAGGCGGCCAAATTAGGTGTTGGCTTTAGGGATGATCAGTGAGATACACCTGCTGGAGCGCGTGCTACGGGTGGGTGTTGCCATCGTGACCAGTGAACTGAGATAAGGCGGAGCTTTACCTAGCATGGACTTGTAGATGACCTGGAGCCAGTGGGTCTGGCGACAGATATGGAGTGAGGGCCAGCCAACGAGAGCATACAGGTCGCAGTGGTGGGTAGTATATGGGGCTTTGGTGACAAAACGGATGGCGCTGTGATAGACTGCATCCAATTTGCTGAGTAGAGTTTTGGAGGCTATTTTGTAAATGACATCACCGAAGTCAAGGATCGGTAGGATGGTCAGTTTTACGAGGGTATGTTTATTTGGGGAACTTTAAATTGGAGCATCGGAGAAAAATGCAGCGCTCACAGTCAGAGTTCTGGTATCTTCTCAGTTAAAAGCAGGGGCAACTTCATGCAATGTGGTTTGAAAAAGTGTGATGGGTGGTGAATTATATCTAATTGTGATTTACTGTATTTTACAGTATCCAATACTAATATACAGGCAACTGGCAGCTTGTAAAGTTACTGTAAAACAACAGTATAGTGCATTACTGTAATCTTATTCCAGTAATTGTAACCATTGACTGGATTAAATTAAGGGAGATCGGGTGTGTATTTTACTTTAATTGCATGGGATTGGTGCAATCAGGTTGGCTGCTAGCTAATGGGTTTGCAGATTACAGCATATCAATTGAATGCCAGTTTGGAAGCCTTCATTAAGGCCTAGAAGGGCAGGTGCTATAAAAACCAATTGCATACTCCAAGCCTCCTCACGTCATTCTAAAAACCCATTGGAGGAGAAAGTCAGAGGGGAGGGAAAGAGAATGCAATTGAGATTCTCCCAATGACCACAGCGCAAAACAGACCGAAGGACATGGCAAATACTCAGCAAGGTGTACGACTTGTTGCCACTCCAATCTGTCCACTATACACATTTAATTGATGGGGTACTACTACCACATATCAGTTGAATTTGTACAGCACTCTAACTAACGGGTGGCACAAATGTAGCCTCTTACAAGGCACGCCTCAAAATATGTTAATGAGCCATTAACATCATCATTACCATGCCACCACTAGTAGTCAAAATGTTTTTGCCACTCAAAAAATATGGTACGGTACTGTATTCTGTGGAGTGGAATTACACCATTCTATATACAGCAATTATTTCCCTGCCCACAACATTTCCCCACAATGCACCATAATGTACTGTGTGCTGCAGTATAATGCTTCACAGTGTTTTACTGTCGTACAGATTGACCATATCAATCAGTTTTCCTTTACAGTGTAATATTATGTGTAATAACGTGCTAAACGTGTATGGTTTTAACGATAAACATGACCGGTGTGCACTTTTAGAGGACCTGCAGTCCCACATGCTAGGGAGGGATCCTCTAGTGGTGGGTGGGGATTTTAATTGTGTTTTAAGCAGAGCAGACAGGAGAGGGGCAGGAGGGGATTTTAAGGTAGACAGGTCAAGTGTTTTATTGCAAGGGCTGTGCAGGGATTTTAAACTGACTGACTGTTTTAAAACCCTGCATCCAAGAGAGGAGGGCTTCACCTGGACCAGTGGTGATGGCACCAGAGTCTCTCGCATTGATTATCTGTTTACCCGGGACTGTCCCCCAACTGATGCTAGAATAACCCCTGCTTTCTTCTCAGACCACGTAATGCTGACGTGCACCCTTTCACTATCTTCGGGTGTGACTGTGGGAAGAGGGCCCTGGAAACTGAACTGCTCCCTTCTAGAAGATGATAGAGTAGTTAGTCAGTACAGAGAGCAGTTCAGCCAGTGGCAGACGCTACAGGACTTCTTTGACACGCGAGCACAGTGGTGGGAAATGGTGAAGGGAAGGACAAGGACCTTCTTTAGAGAGATAGGAAAGGAAAAAAGCAGAGAAAAAGATAGACGCATGGTGGGACTGCAAAAGCGACTGGAAAGGTATTTTAACCTATGCCAACAGGGCCTTGATTTTAACCAAGAAATTAAAGAAGTAAAGAAGGAAATGGCACTTTTAGCAGAACAGAGAAGCAAGGGGGTTATTTTAAGAAGCAAGGAAAGGGAATTAGAAGAAGGGGAGAAGTGCACTAGGTACTTTTTTAAGAAAATAGTTAGTAAGGGTAGGATTATGACAGGATTGAGAAACAAGGACGGGGTTTTAAAAACAGATACAGAGGGAATAAAGGAAGTGGTCGAGGACTTTTATGGGGAACTGTTTGGGGTAAAAGATGTGTGCGAGGGAACAATGGGGGACCTTTTAACATACATCGACAAGACCTTACCCAATACAGACGACCTGAAAAAAGACCTGACGAGGACAGAAATCGACCAAGGACTGAAACGTTTTAAGAGGGGTAAATCACCGGGGGAGGACGGCCTCCCCTTGGAGTTTTATCTGACCTTTTGGGATGTTTTAGCCGACGAACTTCTGACTGTTTTTACTGACTTCGAACACCTCGACAGACTACCCGACAGTTTTAGAGTGGGGATCGTGACTCTTTTACACAAGAAAAACGACAGGACGGACCTGAAAAACTGGAGACCGATTACCCTTTTAAACTTTTATTGTAAACTTTTTACCAAGGTTTTAACACTCAGAATGTCTTCTGTTTTAGGGGAGGTGATCCACCCGGACCAAACCTGTGCCGTGCCCGGAAGGAAGATCACGGACAGCCTGATACTGATCCGAGATGCCATCTGTTATGCGAGAGACAGAAACATGCGGCTTGTAGTCCTAAATTTAGATTTTGAAAAAGCCTTTGATCGGGTCTCGCACCAGTACCTCTTTAAGGTACTGCAAAAAATGTGTTTCCCGGACAGGTTCTTAGCTTGGGTGGGACTGCTGTACGGGGACATCACCAGCAAAATCCTTGTAAATGGGCATCTGTCAAAAGCAGTGGGAGTACACTGCGGCGTCCGTCAGGGCTGTCCGTTATCTCCCCTTCTGTTCGTGGCCTGTATTGAACCACTGGCACAGGTCTTGAGAAGGGACCAAGGGATCAGTGGGGTGGGTATCCCGGGGAGTGGGGGGATGACCGCCAAGTGCGTCTTTTACATGGACGACGTCAACATTTTATGTACCGACCTTTTATCCGTCGACAGGACTCTGGAAAGGACTGACTGGTACGGACGAGCCTCTGGGGCGAGACTGAACAGAGACAAGACAGAGGCCCAATTCTTCGGACCGTGGGCAGACCCAGACTTGACCAGACTACCTCTGACAGTTAAACTGACGGACATAAGGGTACTGGGGGTAAAGTTTGACCGGGGGGGAGGAGGGAGCGGTAACTGGAGCGGAATCCTGGGGACGGTAAGACAGAGACTGGGTTTTTGGGGACTACGACAGCTGACTTTTGAGGGCAAGGTTTTAATCATTAAAGCTGTGATTTTACCTGTGCTTTTATTAATCAGTTCTGTTTTTATCCCCCCTCGAAGGAGCATTTTAGACCTGGAGCGGATGCTTTTTTACTTTCTGTGGGGAGGCAAGTGGGAGAGGCTGAGGAGGGAGGTGGTCAAGAGGCCCAGGTCCAAGGGGGGGAAAGGCTTGCCTGACCTCTACTTGTTCCTGGGCAGCCGCTATACAGCGTTACATCTGACTCTTGCCACCTCCCCGGTCAACAACAAGACCCAGGCCCTCGCACGGTTCTGGCTGGGATCTTACCTCAGGACTCTGAGGCTGATCCCAGTCGACCTGCGAGCCCCAGTCTCTTTCCTGCTACCCCCGCACTACATCCAGCTCCAGAAGTTTTTAAGACATTTTAAACTGGAAAAAGAAACAGTCACGGTCTTAACAAAACACCGCTCTCTTTTCTCTCTTGTGCAGGATCGGGAACCAGTGTGTCCAGTGCGCGGGCTCGCTATAGGTGAGCCCACAACGGTTTGGCGCAACGTGGCCCATCCTGCTCTCCTGAATCGGCATCGGGACCTGTCCTGGATGGTCGCCCACGAGATCCTCCCGGTCAGGGCCGTTATGCACTCACGGGGCATGGCGAGGACATCCGCGTGCCCCCGACCAGGCTGCGGCCAAGAAGAGTCGGTGAGGCACATGCTCTGGGAGTGCAGAGCCGCCAGGGACCTGTGGAAGGAAGCAGGCCCCCTGATCACCTCGTGTCTGCCAGCAGGGGAGGACCTAACACCTCAGCTCGTGCTGTATGGGGTGGGCCGAAGGCCCTTTCCATCGGAGGCCTTCACCAAGCTCTGGCCCACCCTCACGTGCCTGAAGGAAGCACTGTGGTCCTCCCGTAACCTGCTGGTAGCGAAAAACGTAGAGACCACCCCCCAGGCAGTGGCCATGGTAGCCACGGAAGCCCTGGGGTGGTACGGAAGGAAGGGGGCCTTGACCCCAGGCGAAGGGTCCCCCACAACACCCTAGGTCCCGGCGGCCACGGCCTGACAGCGCTGCGGCGCCTAGGGCGATGCGCCTAGGGGAGGGATCTCCTCTGGGCCCCGAAGGACGGGACGATGATCCATTCAGAAGAGCAGGATGAGGTGAGCTTGATAAAGGACTCACCCCGCTCCTGTACAAGGGACTGAAGACAGCCTTTTAACAAAGTAACTTTTTAACATGTTTTTCATGTCTTAAAAATGTTTTACTTTTGTTAGATCATTAGTACACATTTTAAATGGCTTTTACAGATTTGATGTTTTTACAAGGAAAGTACTTTTATCCATGGTTGTTTTCA
This sequence comes from Oncorhynchus mykiss, assembly GCF_057628025.1. Taxonomy (NCBI): domain Eukaryota; kingdom Metazoa; phylum Chordata; class Actinopteri; order Salmoniformes; family Salmonidae; genus Oncorhynchus; species Oncorhynchus mykiss. The sequence continues at coordinate 40,813,821 of NC_143041.1, forward strand.
TTGGTTTTAACAACATGTACTTTTTAACAAATTTAAATGTAACTTTCAAATGCTGTGTTTTATGCTTTGTTGCCGTTTTTATGTGTATCAATGATGTAAAAAATGTATGAGCTGTTTTTAAAGGAAATGTGTCAATAAAACTTTTCCAAAAGAAAAAAATTATGTGTAATACATTGATACAAATCGTGTAAATGTTGTACGCACCTCGTTTGGTTGGTTCACTTCGGACCTTGATGTCTCTCAAACCTATCACTCGGAATTGAAAAAGTTGCCTGTTGCCAATCCCACAGTGCGGTGCGGTTACAGTAGTGTACTGTTAAACCTAAGTTTCTTTAGAATTTCCAGTATAATTTACTGTTTATGCCTAAAAATCACCCAGAGAGTGTTGTCATTTATGGCAATTTACTGTAAATAATTAATAAGGTACTTTACTGTTAGTTTGATTGTATAATCCTGTCAAAACAACAAGATAGTTTTACAGTGCATGTGGCACTGGTAGTAGGCTACATTCTTTAGAAGCAGTAGGAGACAGTGTGTTCTGTGATTAGGCTGAAGTTGGTTATGTAGTTAGCTGTGTGTGTGTGTGTGTGTGTGTGTGTGTGTGTGTGTGTATGTGTGTGTGTGTGTGTGTGTGTGTGTGTGTGTAACCAGTGTGTATTCTACCGGTATGTATAGGTTGTGCATGTGTGTAGCAGTAGTTCACAAGTGAGCAGAGGGAAGTGTGTGGGTCTGGTGAGAGAGATAAGATAATACACTGCGTATCTGTCACCCTGTCTGTATCAGAGCTTAGATCCACCTCTTATTGAGGTTTATTATACATGCAAATAGGCCCTGTTCTACCTTCTCATCAACACGATCAGTTATATGGTTCAGGTGAATTCATCTGAGGAATTTGTTGGGTGTGTTTTTGTACTGTTGTGTCTCTGTTTTTGTGTAGTTTTTAGTCATTAGTATTTGTGAATAATTATGAATGATGAATGACTACCCACCAGGTGGCGACAGTACTTCATTGAGACGTGGGAAGTGTGAAACTGCTGTTGAACTGGGATGTTGTTGAATCACTGGGAGAATCTCCATTGCATTTCCTTGATTCCTCGTATCCTCTCTTCTCGCCTCCTTTTCATAACCCATTTCATAAGAAAGTCAGAGGTCCTTCTCCTCTGACCTTCTCATCCAATGGTTTTTAAGAAGGAGACAAGGAAGTGCATGCGAGGAATCGGGGAGTTGCTCATCAGGTAATTCCCACCTCCTCCCAGACATCCCCAATTCCACCTCTTTTCCTCCATCGATTTAGGCCTGGCTTGCAGTCGGCGTTCCAATTTATCCCCAAAGTGTTCGATGGAGTTGAAGTCAGGGCTCTGTGCAGGCCAGTCAAGTTCTTCCACACCGATCCCGATAAACCATTTCTGTATGGACCTCGCTTTGTCCACGTGCGGCATTGCCATGCTGAAACAGGAAAGAGCTTCCCCAAACTGTTGCCACAAAGTTGGAAGCACAGAATCGTCTAGAATGTCATTGTATGCTGTAGCGTTAAGATTTCCCTTCACTGGATCTATGGGGCCTAGCTCGAACCATGAAAAATAGCCCCAGACCGTTATTTATCCTCCACCAAACTTTACAGTTGGCACTATGCATTGGGGCAGGTAGTGTTTTCCTGGCATCCGCTAAACCCAGATTAGTCCGTCGGACTGCCAGATGGTGAAGCGTAATTCATCACGCACCCTGTGACTTCAGTTGCGCGCAGTCACCAATAGCGGCAAGTGTTACACCACCCCAGCCAACGCTTGGCATTGAGCGTGGTGATTTTAGGCCTGTGTGCGGCTGCTCAAATGGAAACCCATTTCATGAAGCTCCCGACGAACAGTTCTTGTGCTGACATTGCTTCCCAAGGCAATTTGGATCTCGGCAGAAATTTGACGAACTGGTACCTACTGTGTACTAAATTTGGTGCATTTCCCCCTGAGCATACCATTGTTTCCTGTATGAACCATGTGTGCTAGTTAGCTAGCACACAATGTCGCCCTACTGTGTACCGAAGAAAAGACACTGTCTACCGGTCGTCCCTGCCTCTCGCTAGCACAGCAGATGGGAGGTTAGGGCGACATCGTGTGCTAGCTAGCTTAATAGTTAGTGACACTCTGTGCTAACTAGCTTGATAGTTAGCGACACTGTGTGCTAGCGGTGTTGCCCCCACCTCCCGTCTGCTGTGTAACCTACTGAAGCAAACCAAAAAGAGGAGCAAAATGAAAACTAGGGAAAGATAAAGGATTGTTTAAAAAAAATCAAATATGGAGAGCCAACTAAAGGTGTTAACACTCCACATCTCTCAAGCCAAGTGGTGCACTGGGCACGCTGCTCTTAAAAATCTATGCCAGGACATGGACATTGATTCTAGTGTAGTCCATGTGGGTTTCAATGGCATTATGAAGGGCAGCTCTGAACAGTTGAAACTGGATTTCAAAGAGCTGATTGACTCTCTGCTAGACACTAATAAAATAGTCATCATATCTGGCCCTGTGCCCTCTCTGAATCGCGGCATTGAACGCTTTAGCAGGATTCTTTCTCTTCAAAACTGGCTACGTGATTATTGCAGCTCAAATGGGTGTAGCTTTTGTTGACAATTTCAAAACCTTTTGGAAACACGACTCGTTTTATAAAGAGGATGGGACCCACCCAGATCACTTGGGTTTCTGGATCCTTTCACAGTATTATAAGGCTGTGTTGCGACAATGACTTGTCAATGACCCAAGCCCAGCTCAGTTAATCTCTACCATTGTGTCGCTGAGTCATGATAATGCTAGAGCAAATGGTTATTGGTAGACACAATGTAAGTACCCTAATATATGTCCCTCGAACTGCCCTGAATGCCTCTGCTGATCATACAGCTGTTGTAGGCAGAAATCATGTGTCTGAACTAGGGTTGCACATTTTGGGGAATATTCAGAGGTGGAAACTTTCCGATGTAATTAACAGGAATATATGGGAATTAACAGGAATATATGGGAATTAACACGAATATATGGGATTTTAATGGGAATATATGGGAATTAACAGGAATATATGGGAATTAACAGGAATATATGGGAATTAACAGGAATATATGGGAATTAATGGGAATATATGGGAATTAATGGGAATATATGGGAATTAACAGGAATATATGGGAATTAACAGGAATATATGGGAATGAACAGGAATATATGGGAATTAACGGGAATATATGGGAATTAATGGGAATATATGGGAATTAATATGAATGCCATTTAAATGTAGATGTTTTTTTGCATTGGATATACAGTATATCAGAAAAGTGAGTACACCCCTCACATTTTTGTAAATATTTGAGCATATCTTTTCATGTGACAACACTGAAGAAATGACACTTTGATACAATGTAAAGTAGTGAGTGTACAGCTTGTATAACAGTGTACATTTGCTGTCCCCTCAAAATAACTCAACACACAGACATTAATGTGTAAACCACTGGCAACAAAAGTGAGTACACCCCTAAGTGAAAATGTCCAAATTGGGCCAAATTAGCCATTTTCCCTCCTCGGTGTCATGTGACTTGTTCGTGTTACAAGGTCTCAGGGGTGAATGGGGAGCAGGTGTGTTAAATTTGGTGTCATCTCACACTCCCTCATACTGACTGGTCACTGGAAGTTCAACACGGCACCTCATGGCAAAGAACTCTCTGAGGATCTGAAAAAATAAATTGTTGCTCTACATAAAGATGTCCTGGGCTATAAGAAGATTGCCAAGACCCTGAAACTGAGCTGGTGGCCAAGACCATACAGCAGTTTAACTGGACAGGTTCCACTCAGAACAGGCCTCGCCATGGACGACCAAAGAAGTTGAGTGCACGTGCTCAGCGTCATATCCAGAGGTTGTCTTTGGGAAAGAGACGTTTGAGTGCTGCCAGCATTGCTGCAGAGGTTGAAGGGGTGGGGGGTCAGTCTGTCGGTGCTCAGACCATACGCCGTACACTGCATCAAATTGGTCTGCATGGCTGTCGTCCCAGAAGGAAGACTCTTCTAAAGATGATGCACAAGAAAGGCCGCAAACAGTTTGCTGAAGACAAGCAGGCTAAGGACATGGATTACTGGAACCATGTCATGTGGTCTGATGAGACCAAGATAAACTTATTTGGTTCAGATGGTGTCAAGCATGTGTGGCAGCAACCAGGTGAGGAGTACAATGACAAGTGTGTCTTGCCTACAGTCAAGCATGGTGGTGGGAGTGTCATGGTCTGGGGCTGCATGAGTGCTGCCGGCACTGGGGAGCTACAGTTCATTGAGGGAACCATGAGATATACATGGAACCACCTCCTCCATGTATATCTCACTAGGTCAGGATATTAAACCTCCTCCATGTATATCTCATTAGGTCAGGATATTAAACCTCCTCCATGTATATCTCATTAGGTCAGGATATTAAACCTCCTCCATGTACAGTGGGGCAAAAAAGTATTTAGTCAGCCACTAATTGTTTAAGTTCTCTCACTTAAAAAGATGAGAGAGGCCTGTAATTTTCATCATAGGTACACTTCAACTATGACAGACAAAATGAGAAAAGAAATCCAGAAAATCACATTGTAGGAATTTGAATGAATTTATTTGCAAATTATGGTGGAAAATAAGTATTTGGTCAATAACAAAAGTTTATCTCAATACTTTGTTATATACCCTTTGTTGGCAATGACAGAGGTCAAACGTTTTCTGTAAGTCTTCACAAGGTTTTCACACACTGTTGCTGGTATTTTGGCCCATTCCTCCATGCAGATCTCCTCTAGAGCAGTGATGTTTTGGGGCTGTTGCTGGGCAACACGGACTTTCAACTCCCTCCAAAGATTTTCTATGGGGTTGAGATCTGGAGACTGGCTAGGCCACTACAGGACCTTGAAATGCTTCTTACGAAGCCACTCCTTCGTTGCCCGGGCGGTGTGTTTGGGATCATTGTCATGCTGAAAGACCCAGCCACGTTTCATCTTCAATGCCCTTGCTGATGGAAGGAGGTTTTCACTCAAAATCTCACGATACATGGCCCCATTCATTCTTTCCTTTACACGGATCAGTCGTCCTGGTCCCTTTACAGAAAAACAGCCCCAAAGCATGATGTTTCCACCCCCATGCTTCACAGTAGGTATGGTGTTCTTTGGATGTAACTCAGCATTCTTTGTCCTCCAAACACAACGAGTTGAGTTTTTACCAAAAAGTTATATTTTGGTTTCATCTGACCATATGACATTCTCCCAATCTTCTTCTGGATCATCCAAATGCTCTCTAGCAAACTTCAGACGGGCCTGGACATGTACTGGCTTAAGCAGGGGGACACGTCTGGCACTGCAGGATTTGAGTCCCTGGCAGCGTAGTGTGTTACTGATGGTAGGCTTTACTTTGGTCCCAGCTCTCTGCAGGTCATTCACTACGTCCCCCCGTGTGGTTCTGGGATTTTTTCTCACCGTTATTGTGATAATTTTGACCCCACGGGGTGAGATCTTGCGTGGAGCCCCAGATCGAGGGAGATTATCAGTGGTCTTGTATGTCTTCCATTTCCTACTATTTGCTCCCACAGTTGATTTCTTCAAACCAATCTGCTTACCTATTCAGTCTTCCCAGCCTGGTGCAGGTCTACAATTTTGTTTCTGGTGTCCTTTGACAGCTCTTTGGTCTTGGCCATAGTGGAGTTTGGAGTGTGACTGTTTGAGGTTGTGGACAGGTGTCTTTTATACTGATAACAAGTTCAAACAGGTGCCATTAATACAGGTAACGAGTGGAGGACAGAGGAGCCTCTTAAAGAAGAAGTTACAGGTCTGTGAGAGCCAGAAATCTTGCTTGTTTGTAGGTGACCAAATACTTATTTTCCACCATAATTTGCAAATAAATTCATTAAAAATCCTACAATGTGATTTTTCTGGATTCTTTTTCCTCATTTTTTCTGTCATAGTTGAAGTGTACCTATGATGAAAATTACAGGCCTCTCATCTTTTTAAGTTTGAGAACTTGCACAATTGGTGGCTGACTAAATACTTTTTTGACCCACTGTATATCTCACTAGATCAGGATATTAAACCTCCTCCATGTATATCTCACTAGGTCAGGATATTAAACCTCCTCCATGTATATCTCACTAGGTCAGGATATTGATGCCAACATGTATCCACTACTTCTAATATATCCATGACATTTGTGATTTCCTTAAGTGCACAAGGGTGATTTTCCTTTATGGTCCATTGAGGTATTTAAAACGATATTATAAACTTCCACCATAATAATAGAGTCTTGTATTGCTTGTAGGTTTGATACATTTTCTAAGAAGCATGTATCAGCCTTATTTGGACCGTATAGATTGAGTCATATCTGTTTAAGGTCCAATAACACATTTAAAATCATTCATCTACCTTGTGGATCTGTTTGCACATTTGGATTAAAATTATTGTTAATTAATATCATCACCTCTTTTGAGTTTCTTTGCCCATGGGAGAAGTATATTTTGCCTCCCCCAATCCTTTTTTTCCACACAACTTTATCTAAAATTGTTGAATGAGTTTCCTGTAAACAATAGATATTCTATTCCTTGTCTTTTAGCCAGGTAAATACTGATTTGTCTTTTCTTATCTGCAAAGCCATTACAATTGTAGCTTTTACAATCACCATTTACCATAATGTGATACAAGTTTAAATTCTATTTATCATAATATATGTTTGTAACCTTAGCATTAAAAAGTGCCATAGCAATTGAATGTCCATGCAAGATTGCCCATATGCAGGAATGCCCCGAATTGAGGGCTGCAGTTGGACACGACCACCAACAGTATCATGTACGCGCAGAAAAATAGATAATGTTGCAGGAAGCATAGAGAATGGAAATAATGGATAAATGAATGCATTGTGTAAGAATAAATTGATTATTGAATGTTATCGATGGACACAGTTTTATAGAACCAAAACATACACAGCCTGCCTCTGCTCTCAACACCCGAGAACGAATCGTTCGGGTGGCTGCAGCAGTTCGCGAAGGATAGCCTACTAGGCAAATAGCCCTCGCGGCAGTCAAGCAGTTGGATTCCGCAAAGAGTCGTTCACAATCTTGTCCGGTTGCGGCCCACAACTAGACTTCGTTTCAAATATATTAATTAATAATCCTATTTGTACGCCTACTAGCAATCACAATTGCACATTGTTTGAGGCACAGTTTTATACGTTTCAGTCATATTTGACAGCTCCAATATGCCCCTATGGTGAAGAAATGGCTTTGTAGACTCATGATTCTTTTTAGTTCATTGTTCGCCGAGACAACAGTCAGATTAATATAATAGTTCATAACAACGTTTACATGAGTTGCAATAACGATTTCCCTAATAATCTTGTTTATATGGACACATCTGAAATCAGGTTACTGATGGCATACTGATAAATGTATGCTCATTGATTTATTCTCTGCCTTGCAATATACTACTTTCAGTCCCCCTATCTCTTTACTTATTTACACAACTAATTGGATGAAGTGTGTGTTTGTGTGAGAGAGAGTGTGTGCGTGTGTAGTTGGCTAGGCTGCTGACAGATCCGGTTATAGAAGGTAGAAGAGATACTCACTCACTCACTCAGAGGCGTAGATGACACGAGAACAGATTTTTTTTCCCAGACCGTTGCAGTGTAAACGGTGTAGAATATTTGGACATGTACAAAGTGTCTACAGGTGGAGGAATCTGAGAGGTTGAAGTTGTGGGAAAGGAGGTCATGGTGAATGTTATGAAGAAGCTGTGACGTGTTCCAACTGTGTTGGAAAGCATGAAGCTACATATTTGGAGTGCTCTGACCAGGGCGGAAGAGAATGTGGTTGCCAAAGTCAGGGCCGTCCAGAGCATTTCTTATGTAGTGGCTGTCAAAAGGGTAGAGGGAATGAAAGGTACTCTTGAGGACTCTATGGTGTTGGAAGATGGACATTATTGTGGATGTGGCAGAGGGGTTCCTGGGACTAAAAGATTTCTCAAGGAAGGAATTGTAATTATCGCCATAGCCCTCATATATTAAATCTGTATTGCCTTTGCTTGTAGAAATATTCAGAGAAAATGTGTGGGAAGTTGACTGTTGACCTGAGGTGTATTCATTAGTCGGATTCTGTTACAAAACATTTAGCAATGGAAACAATTTACTCCAAACTGAAAGTTTTGCAATGAAAACCAGAGTTTCTATTTGACAAATTCAGGTAGGTCCCTCCCATACAGAATGATAGAGGCCACTAGAGGCCACCAGTTTAGCATGGGCAGCAGTGCCATTGAGGGCTTCCACCATTTTAATGTATTCATTCATTCAACTTCATGTCCAACCAAGTCATCAGGAGGGATCAGCAAATCGTGAAGAAGAAGACTTTAAAATAGAGATGGTGTCAATGGCGCTATCCATGATGATCATAGACGCTATAATGGCACAAATTAAAACAGATGTGTCCTCTATCTATCTCTATGGTCCCACCCTGTTTTGTTAAGTTTACTCCAGGAACCCAACAGAAGCAAACAGAGCAAACCATTTTATTTTGCAAAACATTTTGCAATTAACAAGACATTTTGCAACAGACAAAACATTTTGCAACAGACAAAACATTTTGCAATGGAATCTGACTAATGAATAAACCCCAGACTTAAAATAAACTAGTAAACTATAACAGGGTGGTGCCTCCATGAATTCCGGTAATCACGTGAAGGCTAGTGCCGGCCCTGGGGTTAGGGTAAGGGTTGGGGTTGGGGTTAGGGTTGGGGTTAGGGTTGGGGTTAGGGTTGGGGTTAGGGTTGGGGTTAGGGTTGGGGTTAGGGTAAGGGTTAGGGTAAGGGTTGGGGTTAGGGTTGGGGTAAGGGTTAGGGTTGGGGTTGGGGTAAGGGTTAGGGTAGGGGTTGGGGTTGGGGTTGGGGTAAGGGTAAGGGTTGGGGTAAGGGTTAAGGGTTAGGGTTGGGGTTAGGGTAAGGGTTGGGGTTAGGGTTGGGGTAAGGGTAAGGGTTGGGGTTGGGGTAAGGGTTGGGGTTAGGGTTAGGGTTGGGGTAAGGGTTGGGGTTAGGGTTGGGGTAAGGGTAAGGGTTGGGGTTGGGGTAAGGGTTAAGCACAGGAGGTTGCACCTTTAATTGGGGAAAACGGGGGTATCCAAATAAAGTGCTGCCCATCTTTCTCTTCCTAATAGCTGTAATTGCATGGATGTGTACTTTTACCTATTTGTTTTTCTGTTCTCCCTCTCAGTCCCTCTGTCTCGTCCTGATTGCTGATTGGAAAGAGGTACGTCGTCAGTTTGAGGGTGTGACTGTGGGTATGTTTCTTAGATTGTGTGGTGTGTGTCTCCCTGACTCCAGGCGACAGTGGAAAGAGAGGTGAGGCGCAGGCAGTGCGTGATGGACGTGTATCAGGAGGGATTAGTGGTAAAGATAGGCAGGCGTGTTCTCTCTCTGACGAGGCGGATTTCAATCTCTCTCTCCCAACTGTTTAAACTGCTAGTGTCTCATCTCTCTCCAAACAACTGACTGCTCTCATCTCCCATGGCTCCGTAATATTTGTGTGTGTGTGTCTGTGTGGGGGGGTGTTTTTATCTCCCTGTCTGTGTGTGTTTGAGAAAGCGAATCAGTCTCTCTTTCTGTGCGATGGCACTACTGCCTAAGGAGGCAGAACGATTCGATGGGCTATCTCTGCTATACTGGTATGTCCCTCTTTTAATTTGTTTTCCTTCTATTTGCTTAATCACCCTCTTCACTCTTAATCTAGTTTCTCTTTTTAAGTCATTTTCTTAAATTGAAGGGTGAAAATATGTACAGTAAATTACATTTTGTTGCATCTAAAATTATACTTCCTTTCACCTCTGAGCCTTACAGTAGAAGGAGGTGCGTGCGTGTGTGTGTGTGTGTGTGTGTTTGTGTGTGTGTGTGTGTGTGTGTGTGTTGCTCAGAGACTTGTGCAGGGGAAACAACAAGGAAGCCTTAATGTGTCTGTTTACTTGACTGTTCTTTGCAGTGCTGTAATGTACGAGTTTAGCCGCACTACATATGTAGAGTTGGAGATGGAAGTGTATCCTATAGACGGAGGTTTATAAATGGCCTATAGCAGCTGGAGCCCTGTGACCGCTCCTGGCCAGTCCTGTCACAGCAGGAGGACGAAGGGAAGACAGATTAGCCCGTATTAAGTGATCAGTTACATGTTTGTTCTAACCGTCAATACTCTGCAAGTAACTCACTACATTCTTATAAATAAAGGACGAAATAGGGTTGTTGAAAGCAATGCCATAGGGGAACTATTTTAGTGTCCGAAGAACCATACAAAAATCCTCCAGGACTGGAATTGAATAGCCCTGCTGTAGGGTTTAAAGCTTATTTGCATATTTCCCAGGGTGCGTTTGGAGTGAATTCTAGAGTTACCAGTACCACCCATGACTGTGGTTGTTGCATTCTTTAATTTTCAGTCCTTTTGCCTTTACCAAGTGAGATCCTAAGTGAATATGTTGTAATTAAAATGTAATTAAAAAAAAATACAATGCATATTTCACAATGCCTTCTTTTGAGGGCCTAGTTGTACCCTAATACAGTGGCCTGAAACTCATACACTGGAAAACAAAAAAATCCTGTTGTTCTTATGGTAGCTTATGGCAGTAAATTCTATGAATTACTCACTCAAAAAAAATGTATAGTATGTTACTGTAAATTCAGAATAAACTTTGATTTAACAGTAAATTACTGTTATTTTTACAATTTATGTTAACATACTGTACTTAATTTATATATATATTTTTTTACAGTAACTCACAGGTGCTAATAAATTACCGTAAAAACTATATAATCCTATGCTATGAAAGGTACACATCTGCAGGCTTCAATACATACAACAAGCTTTTAGAATTCTGAAGAACTGTAGATGCCACTCAAGAACCCCACAGTTAACTCAAAAGGTTATTTATCGGGCAAGGAACATTAAGAGCTGAGGAAGAACCATTTAAGAACCTTTTTTTTTTTTTTTGTGTACAATGACTCACTCACTACAATGTCCATTGTAGTGTTTATTGATTGTTAAGGGTTAAACAGTGTGTATGTGACACTGTAGGCTATATAAAACAAATATGGGTGAATGCAATATAGTCATTTTGTAGGCTACAGGAACAACAGCTGTTTAGTGATCTTACTATGAGCCTTCGGAGTCTGTCTTGGCCATTTGTCTCTTGGTTAGTGTAATCTCCTGGGCTAAATTTAGAAATGTGGGCTTTTGTTGTGAACGGGGATGGGGAAGAGTAGAAGACGGAGGAAACGAGGACAATATGGGAGGGGAAATGAGGGAGGAGACACAGAAATGACAGGAGATGGAAGGGAAGAAGGAGAGGAGATAAGGAGGGAAGACAGGAGAGGAAAGGAAAGGAAAGGAGGTGGTAATGATTAAACGAGAGGAGTGAATAGGAAGGGAAAGAAGAGGCAGAGAGAGGAACCTTAGGAAACCAGGTCAGCTCTTCCTAAAGCTGTAGTGTTAACCTCTTGTTGAACCCTTTTACTCTGCTACTTCCAGGGTCATGAGCAGGGCAGAGACGGGCTATAGAAAAGACCTCTTCCCTCTATTCCTTCATGAACGGAAACCAGAGGTGGCATGCCTATTACGGTGTTAGGGACGGAGTCCCACTTGTAATTGGTCAAAATAATAATATGTGATGGGTAAAAAAAATAAAAAAGTGAATATATTTTTATTTAAAGAAAAATATAGATTATATAGAAATTATTGGATTATGTTTTAAATGCTAATGAAAGTGCAGTAAATGTGTACATTTTCCTGTTTGAAAAATATATTGTTCAAAACAATCTGTTCAGTTACTTTGCCCCTCAGTGACTGTCAACAGCAGCTCCGGCCTCCGTGAACATTGCTTGGATTGTTTTACCAGGTATTTTCTATCAGGGCGAACTGCAGCATAAATCATAACAGCACAAAGTAAATGGACCTCCTTGAGGCGCTCAAATGTGCATGTCTACCTTTGATAAATAATTAGCTCTTATTCAGAGGGCTTTGGTTAAATGCGGAAGACACATTTCAATGGAATGCATTCAGTTGTACAACTGACTAGGTATCCCCCTTTCCATGCCAATTTCAACTCTTTCTAAACTAATATCTGATTAACTCAGAAATATGAAGTTATTTCAGAATGAAAGTTACCTGGCTAGAAGATCATGCTTTGTGACAATGTGTTAGCTAGCTATCCCCAGTTAGATCATGCTTTGTGACAATATGTTAGCTAGCTATCCCCAGTTAGATCATGCTTTGTGACAATATGTTAGCTAGCTATCCCCAGTTAGATCATGCTTTCACTTATTGCATCTGCATGCTTGTTGCGTTCTCCCTGGTTTCCACTAGTTACCACAGCCATAGTGTTATACAGATTTTAAGAAGAATAAATTGTAGAAATAGGAGGGGTTTATGACTCTGTAGCTGTGGTAACTAGTGATGACCATTCTCTCTGGTGCACTCGTTTTGTTCATGAGCTGGCTGCTCGTTCTAGCACAATCTAATCTGTTCCAAACAATGGCAGCATGTACAGCAGTAGTCATTCGGTTTTTTGACACGCAAGATGGAAATAGGTATAGTTATGCTGTTGTTCAAATTCACAGATCGCTTTATACATCTTCTCAAATAAACTACCTGAAGTTCGAAAACTTGTCATCATATTTCTGTCATGCTGCTTTGTTGACAACACCAACCACCTGGTGCTCTGGGTATTCAGCCAATCAGTTGCTGCCGCTGACGGAAACTCAGGAAACCAGGTCAGCTCTTCCTAAATCTGGAGTGTTAACCTCTAGCTGAACCCTTTTCCTCTGCTACTTCCAGGGTCATGAGCAGGGCAGAGACGAACATGCCGACACTCCATCAACTTCTGAGTACTTATACATCATTTTCCCATTGACATCAATGAAAGATTTATGCACATGCTTTAGTTAAGCAGGGATCTGTTGTAAAAGCATTCCACAACTCTAAATCGGTCCATAAACTGACAAGGTCTTGGATGATGAAAGCTATAGGATAGCAAATGTGGGTAGGTCTGCTATGACAAGGCATTTATTATCTAGCAGTTTGTAACAGGCAAAAGTGACGCTACATTAGCCGTTACAGGTTAGGTACTGTTTGGCGTAGCACAGAGAATTTTCAACCAACCTTAACTTGGTGATACTTCCTCAATTCTCGACTTGCAAGACAACCGATGTCTTCTAAACGTCCATGTCTAGTTGTCTAATGCTCCGTTATGAAATGAAATACGTTTTTTGCTTAATGAAGTAATCCGACAATGTGTACGACGCCATCTTGTCTATTTCTTCTCTCGTTGATTGAGACATCATCATGACATGCAGCACTTTGAGCATGACACCCACCTGTCTCAATAATGAGGGAAGATTTTAAATAGACAAGATGGCGTCGTACAAATGGTCGGATTACTTCATGGAGCAAAAAATTAATTACATTTAATAATGGCGCGTTTTCTAAATTCAAACAAACCCCCTGAAACTAGACATGAACTTTGAGGAAGTATCACCAAGTTAAGGTTGGTCAAAAATTCTCTGTGCTACGCCAAACAGTACCTATCAGACAACTGGAACTGGAGTAATGGTCTGACCAGGTGATATTTTTTTACAATTTTTTTTTATAGACCAGTTCATGTTTTGAATAGTCAGCACATGTAGCAGATGTCATATGGCCCTTTGGTGTGTATATCGTGGCTTCCCCCTCTCTCTCTCTCACTCTCTTTCTCCCACCAAGTTTTAAGACTTAACAACAAGTCATAAATTCCTGGCAGAGACTCTCTTCCCCCTGGTCAAGAAGAAAGAGAGAGGAAAGAAACCTATGGAACAAAGAGCTTCTCTTTGTTCAACTCTGTCGTGATGTATTGATTAATGTGCTGCTCGTCGATTGATTAACGGTTTATAATTACGTGATTAAATGAATAAGGCAATTATTAACCTGTGGCACCATGGGAAAGTTTTTAGCTTTATTGAGTTTCTATTTCCCAAATTAACTCAAAAGAATATCAGAATATCGATTTTATAACAGTCGCTAATTAGTCCATTCTCAGTCTCATTCTGAACGTCGCATAATCCAGGAATCTGCTCAAACCCGAGTCTCGCCAAATAAATCCCCCCCACACCAATTGAGTTGATTATTTATTTGCAAACAAGCTACAAATGCTAATATAAGATACACAAACACACAGTCTAGGCTATGGATTAGAATTTAGTATGATAAAACAGACCACTAGGGGGCCAATACAATTTGACACGTGTTACACAAAATGGGGAGAAAAATACACATGGGTGCATTTGTCAGCTATGCTTATTTGAACCCTAACCTTGCCCCGAACTGCTGCTCTTATGGGTCAGAATATAATGATGTAATTACGTGTTGAAATTGTCCAATGGGGTGTCTCTGCGTGGACCGGATTCCGACTTCTCTAATGACTGTCCATCTTCAACCTGGTGTCACTCTGTTCTCCTCACGATGTCAGTGTCCTTTCTCTTAGTGGTCTGTTTCCTCGTCCTCGCTCTGAAAAGGGGTCTTCTGAGGAGGGCTAATCAGCCGTGTGGAAGGTTCCAGCGTGGGAAGGAAAACAGTGTAGACCCACAATTCCTTGGAGAGTGGTGACCAGGTGGTCCTGCTTGAATTCACACCCTTTAGATACAGCTACTGGTCCGTAGCATAGGTTGTTAAAAGGTTCCTTTGTCTTCTTCAACCTCGTGTTGCGTTTTGGGTTTGCTGACCACTCAGACCTTGGCTGCAGCTCAGGGTCACTTAGTCTGATATGTTAATTCTTAACTCACAGGTTTTATACCCTCGGGTCAGGAATGGGCATTTTCGCCTTTAGGGCAGTTCTCTGGGCGTACCAAGTTATGAGGATTTTACTCAGATCCAATTTAGACAAATAACTTCACATTTCATCTTTAGAAAAACATTCTCTTTGATCTGGACATTTTCCACACAACGTACAATATGCAAACATTAGGCACATACTAGGAAAACTCTTAAAGTTACAATGTATTTGTTATAACATCGTCCTTTAACTTTTAATATCACAACAAAAATAACATTACTTTTATATTTAACTAGGCAAGTCAGTTAAGGACAAATTCTTAATTACAATGATGGCCTAGGAACAGTGCAACTGCCTTGTTCAGGTGCAGAATGACAGATTTTTACCTTGTCAGCTCAGGGATTCGATCTAGCAACCTTTCGGTTACTGTCCCAACGCTCTAACCACTAAGCTACCTGCCACCCCATTCATTTTCATATTCCATCTTTTGCCATTTCCACCATTGTGGCTGACGAAACCTATTGTCCCAAAGTCCATTTATTGCTTGTTAATGTTCTGAGGCCGGTTCACCATAGTGAGAGAACAAAGGAATTTTGCCCCCATCTCCATACCTCTCGATCTCTTCCCCTCTGGTGGGTGTGAGAGATCTTTCCGTAGGATTGTGGTCCACGGTAACCTAACCAAAGCAGGCCAAACATGACAACTCCTAATCCCCCATATTGGAGGATTAAACAATATTTATATTTTTGAGAATGTGGGAATGGTCCGTGGGTATTTAAGGTACAATCCTGTCGAAGGTGTTTTATTTTGTGACATCAGGAAGGACAGTAGCACAGAATAACGGTAGCTTTGGATGTGTACATTTCTCAGTTATTAGTTTTCTATTTGAATGTTGTGTAAGATATATGGTTGAATATGAAACTATTTGTGAGAAGATGTAATGTCATGTTGTCCTTCTATAGGAGATACTTGTTTAGTTATAAAGTGTTAACTAGTCAATGGTCACACCCTTGTGAGCCCAGACATCACATTAGGCATTATAGAACCACCCCTTCTTCCACAGAGTATAAAACCCACTTCCTTCAAAATGTATATTAAGTCAGAGAATGTCTCACGTTGGAATGGCTACAATTCTATAGGCCGCGGAGACCATACAGCTGTAGTTGTGACTACACGGCTGGAAATTGTTAAACTCTGAGACTATCGATCACTAAAGAATAAGAGCAAACCTTAGATGTATAATTACTAAGCTGCAGCTGGAAATTACGTAAATCTAGTACAAGAATAGCGAGAACTGTGGAAGCATCTATTCTATGCAATGACCATCTGTAGACCTGACGTATCCATTACAACAGACACTATCCAGAGCCGCGGAGAAAGCTACAACCACAAAGGACATTGTGACTTCTGGGAAAGTTAACCAAAGACTCTCTGATGATCTGACTCTCCAGCAGACGGACCGGCGATTCCAACAGAGAAGACAACAACGACATACAGGCATAAATATATACATTGCAATTATTCTCGAATGAGCGGCCGTTCATGTGTAAATTATTAGCATTTCAATTAATATAATTATCAACTGTGTGTAGTGAATCCATTTTGTCTTTCCCACTCTTTCTCAGTCCCCACCCCTTTCCTTTGTCTACCAAGCCTTCATATCGGTATCGTCAGCTAGGAACTTTTTCTTTGCATCATGTAGTAACCCAAATGTCTACTGTTTGTTCATGTAATTCTGTGTGATTATTTAGTTACTTAGTAAATAAATAATTAAGCCAATTTATATATCGCCGATTCATGATTTAGGCTAGGATTCGTACAGATATCCAAGTGTTTGCGACATTCAGTAATGAACTGATGAATTAATAATAATAATTCATTAATGAGCGACTGTTTTGATTAGATATGAAAATATCTGAAGAGTTATATTTGGGAGTTTGACACTATATACAGTGCCTTGCGAAAGTATTCGGCCCCCTTGAACTTTGCGACCTTTCGCCACATTTCAGGCTTCAAACATAAAGATATAAAACTGTATTTTTTTGTGAAGAATCAACAACAAGTGGGACACAATCATGAAGTGGAACGACATTTATTGGATATTTCAAACTTTTTTAACAAATAAAAAACTGAAAAATTGGGCGTGCAAAATTATTCAGCCCCCTTAAGTTAATACTTTGTAGCGCCACCTTTTGCTGCGATTACAGCTGTAAGTCGCTTTGGGTATGTCTATCAGTTTTGCACATTGAGAGACTGAAATTTTTTCCCATTCCTCCTTGCAAAACAGCTCGAGCTCAGTGAGGTTGGATGGAGAGCATTTGTTAACAGCAGTTTTCAGTTCTTTCCACAGATTCTCGATTGGATTCAGGTCTGGACTTTGACTTGGCCATTCTAACACCTGGATATGTTTATTTTTGAACCATTCCATTGTAGATTTTGCTTTATGTTTTGGATCATTGGACAGAGTCTCCCACCTCAGCTGTAGATCTCTGCAGTTCATCCAGAGTGATCATGGGCCTCTTGGCTGCATCTCTGATCAGTCTTCTCCTTGTATGAGCTGAAAGTTTAGAGGGACGGCCAGGTCTTGGTAGATTTGCAGTGGTCTGATACTCCTTCCATTTCAATATTATCGCTTGCACAGTGCTCCTTGGGGTGTTTAAAGCTTGGGAAATCTCTTTGTATCCAAATCCGGCTTTAAACTTCTTCACAACAGTATCTCGGACCTGCCTGGTGTGTTCCTTGTTCTTCATGATGCTCTCTGCGCTTTTAACGGACCTCTGAGACTATCACAGTGCAGGTGCATTTATACGGAGACTTGATTACACACAGGTGGATTGTATTTATCATCATTAGTCATTTAGGTCAACATTGGATCATTCAGAGATCCTCACTGAACTTCTGGAGAGAGTTTGCTGCACTGAAAGTAAAGGGGCTGAATAATTTTGCACGCCCAATTTTTCAGTTTTTGATTTGTTAAAAAAGTTTGAAATATCCAATAAATGTTGTTCCACTTCATGATTGTGTCCCACTTGTTGTTGATTCTTCACAAAACAATACAGTTTTATATCTTTATGTTTGAAGCCTGAAATGTGGCAAAAGGTCGCAAAGTTCAAGGGGGCCGAATACTTTCGCAATGCACTGTAAATTACATTTTTACGTGGTGCCCCAACTTCCTAGTTATTTAAAGTTACATGATTAGTTTAATCGCATAATTCAATTGCACATAGAGCATTGATTCAATAAAATACAGTCTTCACATTTAATGAAAGTCCAGACACAATACAGATATACAAGAGATATTTGATGAACACAACAACCTATAAGTTCGTGGATCTTGATTCTGGTACAGTACCTGTGGTGTAAAAAAAAGTGGTTTCTTTTCATGACCAATGTCATCCAAGTAAAGCACAAATTAGTGAAAGGTCTGGCCGCCAAATATACGGAACAGGTGCTGGGTACATAGCACAAGCTGAAGGGCAATAGGTTAAACGCAGAGGTCAAGCAGCTGTTGGAAAAAGAAAGCCCCAATGAATGCTCATCTGATAGGAAGTCTTCTGAAAGCTTTCAAGTCAAGACAATAGTTGGAACCGCAGTACATGGAGAACGTAAACAGCATGTAGCCACACTGTCTGGACCACAGATGTACTGTTGTATTGACTGTCAAATATAATGCTCCCGTAGTTTATTGTGCCAGAGCATGTATCAGTGTTTGGGTATCAGTGTTTGGGTATAAGTACTGTGTATTTTTATACACAGCACTTGCAAGTTATTGGATGTGCGTACACTACATTTGAAATGAATTGTATTGACTGTAGTCATCCAATGCCCTAGTTTGAACCCAACGCTATGTCCTCTGTTTCTTCCTGTATCTGTCTGTTTGTCCAGAGGATTACCTCCCAGCCCTGTCCTGTCCTCCCAGGTCTGCAGATTGGCAGCAGTGTTTTCCAATACCTAATGCACCTGTTTAGACTGTAATTACTTTTTTTCATAATTGAAAAGATCTAAAAGCTCTTTGCTGCTGTAAACCATTTACTCCCATCGGTGACGCAGCATGCAACACACACACACACGACACACACACACACACACACACACACACACACACACACACACACACACACACACACACACACACACACACACTACACACACACACACACCACACACACTACACACACACACACCCACACACACACCACACACCCACACACACCCACACACACACCACACACACACACCACACAAATACACACACACACACCACACACCACACACACACACACACACACACACACACACAATTAAGGCCAAGAGTTTCTCCTGATCACATGATGTGGCCTGGAAAACCTTTTGACCGTCCTCATACAATGTTCACGTCCAGCATAATGGCATTAATTCTCAACAACAAATCTTCTTTTCAGATTGGGTAAGTCCTTGGTTATTACTGTCATATGAAGCATTTTAATGCTGTGAATGGCTCATAGGGAGATTGGTCTGGACAGCCTGAGCTGATGTGATGCTGCCAGTCAAAGTCCCTGTGAAGAGATGAGACGGTGTGTTTTTGTTTTTCCCCTGATGCTGAAACCCTGTCAGTTTGTGTCTGGCGGCTGCTTCTGACCCCACATATACTCAGAACGCACCGACACAAACTCTCCACACACACCTGCAGCCGCTCTGGAATACCACACTCGCCTCACACACTCGCCTCACACACTCGCCAGACACTTTGGTGGCTCCGTAGACCACACACTCCCTACACACACACTCGCCTCACACACTCGCCTCACACTTGCCAGACACTTTGGTGGCTCCGTAGACCACACACTCGCCTCACACACTTGCCAGACACTTTGGTGGCTCCGTAGACCACACGCCCTACACTCACTCGCGGCGGCTCCTGACACATTTCAACTCGTCTGTAAAGCCAGTCCACAGCTGGTTATGGAACATATTGGTGTGGCTCTGGGAACCTATTCTAACGAAATCCTTTGGACAATGATTCAATTACATCTTGAGACCGGAGATGAAAGCTCATCCGATGAACCATGTGGCTGTGAGAGGTCTCTTTCTATCTTCCTTTATCTCTTCCATTCTCTTCCTCTATCCGTCATGAGCCTTCTTTCCTTTCCATCCACGAGGGTTTAAAATAATATTTATTAGTTAAATGGGTAAACGTTGGGGTGACGTGACCGAGAAGGTATTTGTGTGTTCCAGGACCGTCATGGGGCCTCACGGCATCAACCGGGCCATTGAGAGACTGGAGTTCTGCGACTGCAAGAAAGGACTGGGTCAGTATACATCTTGACCTCTAATGTAATATGCATTATGAATGGATGTAGCTATAGTCTATATATGTTTTAATCAGCTATAACTGGGGCCCAGAGGTTTCCCTGGTCAGATTATGTAGTCAAGGAAAAACTCTTGGCCCTAGTAACGAATGATTATTATAGCAAGTCGAAGGGCGACATTTCCCTCCGCAAAAAGAGCTGTGCAGTGAGCTAACGCACCGCAACATCCTAAATAGTGGCAGCTCCGATACTGCACCTCTCAATTGCTCTAAAATGTGTTTTCTGCTTAATAGATTTCCCCTATAACCTTTATCTACTGGGGTTCATATAAGGTGTTGCTTTTGTCTCTTGTTCCTCATCCAGGGGTGAAGATCATCGGTGGCTACAGAGAGCAGACACGTGAGGAGTTTGGGATCTTCATCAAGCGGGTGTTACCGGGAGGGCTGGCTGCTCAGGATGGTACGTTACTTTCTGATTGTTGTTGTTTTTGGCTAATTTAGTATGTTGATAAATAACCTCTATTACAGATGATGATGGCAAAATGCTCTCTTTTTCTTCTCTTTATTTTCCTCTCTCGCTCTCTTTCCCTCTTTCGCTCTCTTTCCCTCGCTCTCGCTCTCTGTCTCTTTCACTCTCTCTCTCTCGCTGTCTCTTTCTCTCATTCTCTCTCTCGCTGTCACTTTCTCTCATTCTCTCTCTCGCTGTCTCTTTCATTCTCTCATTCTCTCGCTCGCACTCTCTCTTTTATTCTCTCTTGCTCTCTTTCCCTCTCTCTCGCTGTCTCTCTGTCTCTTTAACTCTCTCTCTCTCTCGCTGTCTCTTTCTCTCTCTCTCTCTCTCGCTCTCTCTCGCTTTTTCTCTCTCGCTCGCTTTCTCTTTCTCTCTCTCTCTCTCTCGCCGTCTCTTTCACTCTTTCTCTCTCTCTCTCTCGCTCTCTCTCGCTTTCTCTTTCTCGCTCTCGCTCTCTCTCGCTTTCTCTTTCTCTCTCTCTCGCCGTCTCTTTCACTCTCTCTCTCTCGCTGTCTCTTTCACTCTTTCATTCTCTCTCGTTCTCTCTCTCTCTCTCTCTCTCCGTCTCTTTCACTCTCTCTCACTCTCTCTCGCTTTCTCTTTCCCTCTCTCTCTCTCGCCGTCTCTTTCACTCTCTCTCTCTCGCCGTCTCTTTCACTCTCTCTCTCTCGCCGTCTTTCACTCTCTCTTGCTCGCCGTCTCTTTCACTCTCTCGCTGTCTCTTTCACTCTCTCTCTCTCGCTGTCTCTCTCTCGCCGTCTCTCTCTCTCTCTCTCGCCGTCTTTCACTCTCTCTCTTTCATTCTCTCTCGTTCTCTCTCTCTCTCTTTCACTGTCTCTCGTTCTCTCTCTCGTTATCTCTCTCTGTCTCTGTGTATTTGTGTGTTCCAGGGAGGCTTAGAACGGGCGACCTCATTTTGGAAGTCAATAATATGAGTTTAGGAGGAGTAACCAACGAGAGGTAGGTCATTGGTGCACAGTGGTAGACTAGGACATAATTAGGTCATGTGAGTTTAGTTGTTTGTTAATCATTCGTTAGCCATGTGAATGATGCTATGCAAAGTATGTTACATTGGTGTTTGTGTTTCAACTCAGGAGTAATACTTGAATGCCACACATTGAATTAAAAAACAAACAGTTTTCTACATAGAGGTGACTAGAGGTCGACCTCTAGAGGTGACGATGACTGAAGGTGTTATGCCAGTTCCATCACCATTTTCTGTGTATCTCAAATGGCACCCTATCCCCTATGGGCCCTGGTCAAAAGTAGTGCACCCTATCCCCTATGGGCCCTGGTCTAAAGTAGTGCACCCTATTCGCTATGAGCCCTGGTCATAAGTAGTGCACCCTATCCCCTATGGGCCCTGGTCTAAAGTAGTGCACCCTATCCCCTATGGGCCCTGGTCTAAAGTAGTGCACCCTATTCGCTATGGGCCCTGGTCTAAAGTAGTGCACCCTATTCGCTATGGGCCCTGGTCATAAGTAGTGCACCCTATTCCCTATGGGCCCTGGTCTAAAGTAGTGCACCCTATTCGCTATGGGCCCTGGTCTAAAGTAGTGCACCCTATTCGCTATGGGCCCTGGTCATAAGTAGTGCACCCTATCCCCTATGGGCCCTGGTCTAAAGTAGTGCACCCTATTCCTTATGGGCCCTGGTCATAAGTACTGCACCCTATTCCCTATGGGCCCTGTTCATAAGTAGTGCACCCTATTCCTTATGGGCCCTGGTCTAAAGTAGTGCACCCTATCCCCTATGGGCCCTGGTCTAAAGTAGTGCACCCTATTCGCTATGGGCCCTGGTCTAAAGTAGTGCACCCTATCCCCTATGGGCCCTGGTCTAAAGTAGTGCACCCTATTCCCTATGGGCCCTGGTCATAAGTAGTGCACCCTATTCCCTATGGGCCCTGGTCTAAAGTAGTGCACCCTATTCCCTATGGGCCCTGGACATAAGTAGTGCACCCTATTCCCTATGGGCCCTGGTCAAAAGTAGTGCACTATAAAGGGAATAGGGTGCCATTTGTGACATATAATTTCCTGAACCCGGGTGTAGTGTTAAAACTGCTCTCCTCTCTCCTGTGGTCCTATAGGGCGGTGGATATCCTCCGGTCAGCGTCAGCCTCCAATCACATGTCTCTGATGGTTGCCAGGGACGATGAAAGCAGGTAGCCAAGCCTGACTTTATTTAAAAGGAAATTCCACCACTTTTCAGAGACTCTCATCTCCAGCACAATACCAGAGTCTACATATGTGATAACAAACAGCGCTTTATAGAAAATAGAAAAAAAATGTAAAGTAAAACAAATTCTGCCCGATGACGATACTTTAAAAACAGTGATTTTCAAACACTGATGTTTGCGGTGTTGTGGGGAGAGAGAAGATACATTTTCTCTGGCTAGAAACTCATTGCCGGTTTTGAAAATCACTGTTTTTCTTTTTACCTTTTAATCCTAACCTGTCAGGTCACATTTTTTAGGACCTTTCTTCTTCTCTTTTTAACCACAGATCATAGAAAATCATTTTGTAGGACCTTTCTTCTTCTCTTCTTAACCACAGATCATAGAAAATCATTTTTTAGGACCTTTCTTCTCTTTTTAACCACAGATCATAGAAAATCATTTTGTAGGACCTTTCTTCTTCTCTTTTTAACCACAGATCATAGAAAATCATTTTGTAGGACCTTTCTTCTTCTCTTTTTAACCACAGATCATAGAAAATCATTTTGTAGGACCTTTCTTCTTCTCTTTTTAACCACAGATCATAGAAAATCATTTTTTAGGACCTTTCTTCTTCTCTTTTTAACCACAGATCATATAAAATAATTTTGTAGGACCTTTCTTCTTCTCTTTTTAACCACAGATCATAGAAAATCATTTTGTAGGACCTTTCTTCTTCTCTTTTTAACCACAGATCATAGAAAATCATTTTGTAGGACCTTTCTTCTTCTCTTTTTAACCACAGATCATAGAAAATCATTTTTTAGGACCTTTCTTCTTCTCTTTTTAACCACAGATCATAGAAAATCATTTTGTAGGACCTTTCTTCTTCTCTTTTTAACCACAGATCATATAAAATAATTTTGTATGACCTTTCTTCTTCTCTTTTTAACCACAGATCATAGAAAATCATTTTGTAGGACCTTTCTTCTTCTCTTTTTAACCACAGATCATAGAAAATCATTTTGTAGGACCTTTCTTCTTCTCTTTTTAACCACAGATCATAGAAAATCCTTTTTTAGGACCTTTCTTCTTCTCTTTTTAACCACAGATCATAGAAAATCATTTTGTAGGACCTTTCTTCTTCTCTTTTTAACCACAGATCATAGAAAATCATTTTGTAGGACCTTTCTTCTTCTCTTTTTAACCACAGATCATAGAAAATCATTTTGTAGGACCTTTCTTCTTCTCTTTTTAACCACAGATCATAGAAAATCATTTTGTAGGACCTTTCTTCTTCTCTTTTTAACCACAGATCATAGAAAATCATTTTGTAGGACCTTTCTTCTTCTCTTTTTAACCACAGATCATAGAAAATCATTTTGTAGGACCTTTCTTCTTCTCTTTTTAACCACAGATCATAGAAAATCATTTTTTAGGACCTTTCTTCTTCTCTTTTTAACCACAGATCATAGAAAATCATTTTGTAGGACCTTTCTTCTTCTCTTTTTAACCACAGATCATATAAAATAATTTTGTATGACCTTTCTTCTTCTCTTTTTAACCACAGATCATAGAAAATCATTTTGTAGGACCTTTCTTCTTCTCTTTTTAACCACAGATCATAGAAAATCATTTTGTAGGACCTTTCTTCTTCTCTTTTTAACCACAGATCATAGAAAATCCTTTTTTAGGACCTTTCTTCTTCTCTTTTTAACCACAGATCATAGAAAATCATTTTGTAGGACCTTTCTTCTTCTCTTTTTAACCACAGATCATAGAAAATCATTTTGTAGGACCTTTCTTCTTCTCTTTTTAACCACAGATCATAGAAAATCATTTTGTAGGACCTTTCTTCTTCTCTTTTTAACCACAGATCATAGAAAATCATTTTGTAGGACCTTTCTTCTTCTCTTTTTAACCACAGATCATAGAAAATCATTTTGTAGGACCTTTCTTCTTCTCTTTTTAACCACAGATCATAGAAAATCATTTTTTAGGACCTTTCTTCTTCTCTTTTTAACCACAGATCATAGAAAATCATTTTGTAGGACCTTTCTTCTTCTCTTTTTAACCACAGATCATATAAAATAATTTTGTATGACCTTTCTTCTTCTCTTTTTAACCACAGATCATAGAAAATCATTTTGTAGGACCTTTCTTCTTCTCTTTTTAACCACAGATCATAGAAAATCATTTTGTAGGACCTTTCTTCTTCTCTTTTTAACCACAGATCATAGAAAATCCTTTTTTAGGACCTTTCTTCTTCTCTTTTTAACCACAGATCATAGAAAATCATTTTGTAGGACCTTTCTTCTTCTCTTTTTAACCACAGATCATAGAAAATCATTTTGTAGGACCTTTCTTCTTCTCTTTTTAACCACAGATCATAGAAAATCATTTTGTAGGACCTTTCTTCTTCTCTTTTTAACCACAGATCATAGAAAATCATTTTGTAGGACCTTTCTTCTTCTCTTTTTAACCACAGATCATAGAAAATCATTTTGTAGGACCTTTCTTCTTCTCTTTTTAACCACAGATCATAGAAAATCCTTTTTTAGGACCTTTCTTCTTCTCTTTTTAACCACAGATCATAGAAAATCATTTTTTAGGACCTTTCTTCTTCTCTTCTTAACCACAGATCATAGAAAATAGGCTGTTTTCACATAATATAGACCCTGTTATGGTGCTGCAGATAATGACTAGGAAGTTGAAAAGTGGAGGAATTGCCCTTTTACGTGTATTTTATGTATTTCATCAGAAGTTTTGCCATTCTCGGTGTTGTTTGATTTGGTATATGATTATTATATATTATATACTGTATAGTACCAGTCAAATGTTTGCACACACCCACTCATTCCAGGGTTTTTCTTTATTTTTTATTATTTTCTACATTGTAGAATAATAGTGAAGACCTCTTCAAAGTAGCCACCCTTTGCCTTGATGACAGCTCTGCACACTCTTGGCGTTCTCCCACATTTTTGACAGGAACTGTACATATTGTATTTATTTATTTCCAAAACGATACTTGGGAGTCAAATATTGCAATATGAAACGGTATCGATTTATTCCCCCGTCACTATTAGACAAAGGCTACGAACGTTTGTGTGCAGCCTACGTGTGGTAGTGTGCACTACGTCAGAGCACTACGTTGTTGTCACTGAACAAGGGTACATACTGTTAGGAGCTGAGGGGTTAAAGAATCCTTGATTTGCTTTTGATAAATACAACTGATTACTACAGTAAGAACATGAAGGACTTTGGGTTGTGTTCACTCAGAAATGGAAGCGGTGTCCGAAATGGACCCCATTCTAATAATGTAATACAATAATAATGTATTATATATCATGTATATCAGGAGCCCTGGTCGAAAGTAGTGCACTATATAGGGAATAGGGTCCTGGTCGAAAGTAGTGCACTATATAGGGAATAGGGTCCTGGTCTAAAGTAGTGCACTATATAGGGAATAGGGTGCCAGAAACAGAGAGCCTTGGGGAAGCTTTAGGGAAGATAGGTTGAGTGTTGTGTAACAGTGTTTGAGGCCTGGCTGGTTCAAATGTGCAGATTTCAGAAAACTGCTTATTAGAGGACAGAGAAAGAACACTGTTTCCTTCTGACCTCAGTCAGCACAGGAAGCCGTCTGTCATGGTAGAAACATGAAGTAACACAACCCCAGTTAACCCCTGTGTGTGGATGGCGTAAAAAAACATTTTGGATTACGTTCAACACATTTTCCAGCGAACTTCAAAGTATTCACTGAGTGTACAAAATACTAGGAACATCTGCTCTCTCTGACAGCCTGACCAGGTGAATCCAAATGAAAGCTATGATCCATTATTGATGTTACCTGTTAAATGAACTTTAATTAGTGTAAATGAAGGAGAGGAGACAAGTTAAAGAAGGATTTTTAAGCCTTGAGACAATTGAGACATGAATTGTGTATGTGTGCCATTCAGATGGTGAATGGGAAAGATAACATGTTTAAATGCCTTTGAACGGGGTATAGTAGTAGGTGCCAGGAGCACCGGTTTGAGTGTGACCTGGCACAAGATGGGGAGAAGACCGTGTCCTTGATAAAACGCTGCTCACTTTCTTCACATAACAATCAACTCAACAAGTCCTACAGGCCCTAGTTTTATCACACCTGGATTACTGCCCAGTCAAATGGTCAAGTGCCACAAAGAAGGACAAATTACAGTGGCCCTGAACAGGGAAACACAGCTGGCCCTTAAATGTACACAGAGAGCTAACATCAATGACATTCATGTCAATCTCTCCTGGCTCAAAAAAGAGAGGAGATTGACTGCATCACTACTGGTCTTTGTGAGAGTTATTGACATGTTGACAGCACCAAGCTGTCTGTTCAAACAACGAGCACACAGATCAGACACCCATACATACCCCACAATACATGCCACCAGGGGTCTCTTCACAGTCCCCAAGTCCAGAGCAGACACTGGGAAACACACAGTACTGCATAGAGCCATGACTACATGGAACTCTCTTCCACATCAAGTAACTCAAGTGAACAGTAAAATCTGTAAAAAGAAAAAGTAGGATAAATCACCTCACGGCATAACATGGACTATGAAGAGACACACTACACACACACACACACACACACACACACACACACACACACACACACACACACACACACACACACACACACACACAGTAATATTGTAGTATTGTACATTTTATATTGTAAATGTTATTTATATTGTACATATTAGAGTAATAATGTCTAATGTGATGTATTGATGTGTTATGTTATTGTGTTAATTATGTTAATCCTAATGGGGATCCTAATAAATACTAAATCAAGACTTGATCTGAAAGCAGCGCTGCTCTGAACTAGAGAGAGACGTTTCAGCTTGAAGCCTTCTTCGGTGTGTAGGTACACATCTTTTTAATTCAAACCACATTCTCAGGGAACACAAGTGAGCAACCGATGAGCAACAGCTACTTCTAATCAGGGTATACACTCATCTGCCAATCAGGGAGGGCTTCATTTGAAAACTGGGTACATTTAAACACTTCCCAAATATCCTCTGGGACTCTAGTCCTCCCAACTGCTGAGGAAAGGCGTCTGTCCTGTGTCCTCTCTCTCCTGTCACGTCTCACCCCCGTCTTGTACACCGGGCCTGACGTAAAGTGACCTGGCACTCTGCTGGCCCCTGTGCTTTTCACTGTTTGTCAGCCACGTCACACACTACTGGCTCAACGGATGGACAGCCAGACGGACAGCCAGACGGATACAGGCTGACATATTAAGAAGACTGTCTGTCCGTCCATCTGTCTTTCATCAGCTGTTTGTTCTGGTTGTGTTTCAGAGTATTTTGTGCCCAATAGAAATTAATGGTAAATAAAATGTAGTGTGTAATTCATGTGGATGCTACCATGATTACGGATAATCCTGAATGAATCGTGGATAATGATTAGTGAGAAAGTTATAAATGCACAAATATCAGGTCCTCAAGACATGCTAACCTCTCACCATTACAATAACTGGGGAAGTTAGCATTTTATATCATACCCCCAAGACATGCTAACCTCTCACCAATACAATAACTGGGGAAGTTAGCATTTTATATCATACCACCAAGACATGCTAACCTCTCACCAATACAATAATAGAGGAGGTTAGCATTTTTGGGGAATATGATATTTGTGCGTCTAACTTTCTCACTCATCATTATTCACAATTTTTTTAGGGTTATCCGTAGACATGGTAGCATCCAGCATCCTAATGTAGAAATATATTTAGAAATATATTCTATTCTTATTCCCAATAAAAATGACTCAAAAATGACACATTACATTATTTACCATTCATTTCTATTGGGCACAAAATCATCTGAAACGCAACCAAAACAAACAGCAAAGGCATTTAACCAATTTGTAGAGTCACAAGCTTGATGTGTTATGAATATGGGACCAAATACCTAACTTTTTACTACTTTAATATGCAAGGGAATTTGTCCCAATACTTTTGCTCCTCTACAGTGCTGTCAATTCTAAACCCTTCACCCGACATGCATGAAAATACCCTCAAATTAAAGCTGTCAGTCTGCACGTTAACCTCATCGTCATTATATTATTTCAAATCCAAAATGCTGGAGTAGAGAACTAAAATCACAAAAAAACATAATTGTCCCAATACTTTTGGAGCCCACTGTACAGTATAACCCTAACCCTATAAATGTCAGACTGATTCCCAGACCAGACAGTTGGGGCCAAGAGGTCAATCCTTTTTTCTAAGACATACTTAGGACTTTTTACCTGAACACATAACACAGTAGACTCTTTACCTCGAGATTAAACCGGATTAGCACCCTGATCTAGCTCAAATAATCCTAATCTCAACTACTAACAAAGAAGACACTTTTAATGGGTCTGCTCCTGTCAGATGTCACTTGGAATCAATGTCTGTGTGTGACCATGGGAGGGAGACAGAGCTCTACTGTACTGTTTCTCTGAGGAAGTTGACTCTGTCTGTCTGTCTGTCTGTCTGTCTGTCCTCTAGGCGGGAGTTCATTGAGTTGATGAATAAGTATGGCTCCCACAGCAGTTTTAAAGGAAGCTCAGGGAGGGTCTCCCCTACACAGCTCTCTACAGGTGAGTTTCTGTACCTAGGACCTTTTGAGTCCCAAATGGCATCCTATTCCCTATTTAGTGCACTACGTTTGACATGGGCCCTATATAGGGAATAGGGTACAATTTGTAACTCACCCACTTGACGTAGGACCTGGTTATCCCCCCTTCCCCTCCTCAACTGCATGTAGCTAACACTATAGTCTATTAACCATTGTCTTCCTAATTTCCCTTTCACACCCTTCCTAATTCTCATCCATATTCGCTAGCACACCCCTCCTAATTCTCCTCCATATTCCCTATTACACCCTTCCTAATTCTCATCCAAATTCCTTTTCACACCCCTCCTAATTCTCATCCATATTCCTTTTCACACCCTTCCTAATTCTCATCCATATTCCTTTTCACACCCCTCCTAATTCTCATCCATATTCCCTTTCACACCCCTCCTAATTCGCATCCATATTCCCTTTCACACCTCTTCTAATTCACATCCATATTCCCTTTCACACCTCTTCTAATTCACATCCATATTCCCTTTCACACCTCTTCTAATTCACATCCATATTCCCTTTCACACCTCTTCTAATTCACATCCATATTCCCTTTCTCACATTCAAATTCAAGCTGCTTTATTGGCATGAAAAACATTGCGTCAATATTGCCAATATACATTGTAATAAAATAATGTATATAATAATAAGAATAATAATAAAAATTGCTAGTAAATAATGATAGAGGAAGGAACTCTCGACCCGCTCCACTACAGCCCCGTCGATGGGGCGTTCGGCCCTCCTTTCCCTGTAGCCCACGATCAGCTCGATTGTCTTGCTCACATTGTTGTCCTGGCACCACACTGCCAGGTCTATGACCTCCTCCTTATAGGCTGTCTCATAGTTGTCGGTGATCAAGCCTACCACTGTTGTCGTCAGCAAACTTAATGATGGCGTTGGAGTCGTGCTTGGCCACGCAGTCGTGGGTGAACAGGGAGTACAGGAGGGAACTATGCATGCACCACCGAGGGGCCCCTGTGTTGAGGATTAGCCTGGCAGATGTTACCTACCCTTACCAGCTGGGGGCGGCCCATCAGGAAGTCCAGGATCCAGTTGCAGAGGGAGGTGTTTACTCCCAGAGTCCTTATCTTAGTGATGAGCTTTGTGGGCACTGTTGAACGCTGAGCTGTAGTCAATGAACAGTATTCTCACATAGGTGTTCCTTTTGTCCAGGTGGGAAAGGGCAGTGTGGAGTGCAATTGAGATTGCGTCATCTGTGGATCTGTTGGGGCAATATGCGAATCGGAGTGGGTCTAGGGATTCCGGGATGATGGTGTTAATGTGAGCCATGACCAGCCTTTCAATGCACTTCATGGCTACCGACGTGAGTTCCACGGGGCTGTAGTGTTTTAGGCAGGTTGCCTTCGCTTTCTTGGGCACAGTGACTATGGTGGTCTGCTTGAAACATGTAGGTATTACAGACTCAATAAGGGAGAGTTTGAAAATGTCAGTGAAGACACTAGTTCTGAGTACACATCCTGGTAATCCGTCTGGCCCCGCGGCCTTATGAGTGTTGACCCGTTTAAAAGTCTTGTTTTCCTGTTTAAAATACATCATGCACCAGCTGTCATTGACAAATAGATACATACCCCCACCCCTTGTCTCACCAGACGTAGCTGCTCTGTCCTGCCGATGCACGGAAAACCCAGCCAACTGTGTATTACACGTGTCGTCGTTCAGCCACGACTCGGTGAAACATAAGATATTCAAGTTTTTTTTATGTCCCGTTGGTAGGATAGTCTCTAACGGAGAGCAAAAAAAACAAATATTTTTAAATAGCACAGCCCGTAAACCGCCAGCCATCCCCTCCGGTGTCAATAACACTAATACTACAACGATCCCTACTACTACCATTACCACTTGAAGCATTTCTACCTGTAATATCTCTACCTACTAAAACTATAATGAAGTTATAACTGTCATCCTCAACATTACATGAGCACTGCAACTACCATAATCATTACTTATACTACCACCATCACCACCATCATTAAACTACAACTGTTACCATCACCCATATTATTGGAATAATATTCAATGATATTAATAGTAATAACAATAATACTAATAATAAGTAAGTTACTGCTTATTATCATTCATTGTCAGGCTATGGCAGGCAAATAAATATTTTATCTACAAAAGGAGCCATTGCTCTTTCACCCATAAGTCTTTTTTTGTTTTTCCTCTGGGTTTAATAACATAAAACTTGGAATAAATGTAGTTATTTCTGCAAACAATTCATCTGTTGTTGAGTAATATTTCTCACAGTAAAGGAGAAAGTGTGATCTCTATCTCTACCTCCCTTGTTGTGAAGTGACCACCTACACGCTCCTCTTTGGGTAGCCATGTCTTTATGTCTGCTGGTTTCTATTGCCAATCGGTGGTCACTCAGCCTGTACTTGGTAAGGATATGTCTCCGCTTCGTATCTCTGACAGAGTAGAGATGATCAGCCAATTCATATTCTCTGTTTAGGGCCAGATAGCAATTTAGTCGGCTTTTGGATTTTGTTTAGTTTTTTCCAATGTTGTAAATAGGAGTCCTTTGATTGGGTCACAATTTTATTTATTTGAATGATTTCTTTTGAAGCAGTGCTGGTGTCTGCTTGGTTGGTTAGGTCCAACACCAGCTGACTGAGAGGCCTCGTTTCTGGACTCAGCTCTTGGGTTTGAAGTGCTTTTAAAATGGAGAATTCATTTCAAGTATAGCCACAATTAGGGTTGCACATTCAGTGGTGGAAACTTTCCGTGGGAATTAATGGGAATATATGGGAATTAATGGGAATATATGGGAATTAATGGGAATATATGCAAATGAATATTAATACCATTTGAATGTAGATGTTTTTTGCATTGGATGTATTTACCATATCATATGAGACAGAAACATAAACCTTGTACCTTATCATAAGTTATAATTAACATATAACATAATTGCAAATTATTAAATCCTTCCAATAGAAATAAAAAGCAATTTAGTTACAAATTTAACTTTAATTCAATGAGTTGACTCTTCACATGGGATGATTTCACTGAACAACAAAAGGGAATATTGAATGATCCCCCAATGATCCATCACATCTCCCAAAAATGTTTTCAACATGCATCTGTAAAATGATAGTCAGGAAACTAAAGCTTTGGTTGTCTTCCTCTCAGGCTTCCATGTCTTCTCCCTGGACCTCCTCAATGTCCACCTCTTGAACGTCAGACTCTGAGGCCTCATCTTCACTGTCATGTTCCAACCTTGTTGAAGATGGCTCGTTGTCAGACTCAAAAAGCCTCAAATTTGCCTGGATCGCCACCCATTTTTCAACCCTTGTATTGGTCAGCCTGTTGCGTGCTTTGGTGTGTGTGTTCCCAAACAAGGACCAGTTGCGCTCTGAGGCGGCCGATGTTGGAGGGATTTGGAGGATGATGGAAGCAACAGGGGAAATAGCCTCAGATGCACGAAGTCCCTTCCACCAGGTGGCTGATGAGATATGTTGGCACAACTGCCATATTGCGTCTCCATCCCAAAGCCCATGCTTGGAAGTGTACTTCGCCAGACTGCCAATAACCTTAACCTCATCCAGGCCAAGGTGGCGAGACACAGTAGTGATTACACCATAGGCCTTGTTGATCTCTGCACCAGACACAGACAGGATGCTCTTGCCAGCATACTTGGGGTCCTACATGTATGCGTGTATGGGCTTCAGGTAGAAGTCTTCACGCTTATTGATGTATTTCAGCACTGCAGTTTCTTCTGCTTGGAGCGACAGTGAAGTGGGCAGGGCAGTATGGATTTCTTCTCTTACATATTCAAGCAGAGTCTGAACATCAGACAGGATGGCATTGTCTCCCTCAATCCGTGCAATGGCTACTGCTATATGTTTCAGGAGTTTCAGGCTGCTTACCACTCTCTTCCAGAATACATCATCCAGGAGGATCCTCTTGATGGGGCTGTCCATATCGGCAGACTGTGATATGGCCATTTCTTGGAGAGGCTCCTTCCCCTCCAGGAGACTGTCAAACATGAAGACAATACCACCCCAACTGGTGTTGCTGGGCAGCTTCAATGTGGTGCTCTTATTCTTCTCACTTTGCTTGGTGAGGTAGATTGCTGCTATTGCTTGATGACCCTTCCCGTACCTAACCATTTCCTTGGCTCTCTTGTGGAGTGTATCCATTGTTTTCAGTGCCATGATGTCCTTGAGGAGCAGATTCAATGCATGAGCAGCACAGCCAATGGGTGTGATGTGAGGGTAGGACTCCTCCACTTTAGACCAAGCAGCCTTCATGTTCGCAGCATTGTCTGTCACCAGTATAAATACCTTCTGTGGTCCAAGGTCATTGACTGCCTTCAGCTCATCTGCAATGTAGAGACCAGTGTGTATGTTGTCCCTTGTGGCTGTGCTCTTGTAGAATATTGGTTGAGGGGTGGAGATGATGTAGTGAATTATTCCTTGCCCACGAAGGTTCGACCACCCATCAGAGATGATTGCAATACAATCTGCTTTCTCTATGATTTGCTTGAACTTCACTTGAACTATGCATCCAGCAAATGAATAGATAAAGCATGTGTGGTTGGAGGGGTGTATGCTGGGTGAAGAATATTCAGAAATCTTTTCCAATACACATTGCCTGTGAGCATCAGAGGTGAACCAGTTGCATACACAGCTCGAGCAAGACATTCATCAGCATTTCTCTGACTACGTTCCTCCATTGAGTCAAAAATACTTCTGATCCCAGGAGGACCATGAGCTGTTGCTATTGATGAGGTGTCTGATTCATCATTTTCACCTTGAATAGAATTAGAGGGACTTATGTCAGAGGTTGCTTGTTGTGAGCGCCGAGGGAACTTTATGCACTTGGCCTGATGATTCTGCATCTTTGTTGCATTCTTCACATATGATTTGACACAGTATTTGCAAATGTAAACAGATTTTCCTTCTACATTTGCTGCAGTGAAATATCTCCTGTAAAGATTAGAAAGAAATGAGTAAAAAAAAAAAACGAAATACAATTCCATGTACAGATAAATTGTTAAGCAATGAGATTAAACAACTCCTTTGTAAGACTCATGTCTTAAAATGAAACATGTATGGAAACAGGTGAATTAACACACCTCAATTAGCAAGCTAAAGCAAGCTAAAACCCACACGGTAGCAAAAACTAACGAGCAGAAATTGTTAACAAGTTAGAAATGATTTAAACACACTTTGCTGTAGGCTACTATTTACTAGCTAACAAAAAATAATGTATGTCATATAAAATATATTCACCCCACCAGGTATTGTCGTTCTGCCCCTGAACAAGGCAGTTAACCCACTGTTCCTAGGCCATCATTGAAAATAATAATTTGTTCTTAACTGACTTTCCTAGTTAAATAAAGGTTAAATAAAATAAATATAAATAAATAAAAAATAAATGTAAAATATATTTTTTTAATCAAAACTTACCAGAAAGCTTGTAGTCCTTGGCTCAGACAGTGTAGTAGTGTGGGCTCAATAGCATCTCATTTAGTGTGCAAGATCTTCAGAGTGCACTGCACATGCACTGTGGTTGCAGTTACATTGAATTGGGGATAGTTTAACCAAAATATGCCACAAGACCTAGAATTGCCTTATGTGTATCCCACAAAAATCGATGTAAAATTCCCCAAATTCCCGGGCTTACCTGCCCATGTAACATTTCTGTAAATTTAGCGGAAAGTTACCAACCCTTTGCAACCCTAGACACAATTTTAATTATATATTTTTGTATATTTCATTACCGCTGGGAATCCCTAATTCTGACCTGCATGCATTAGTTGGTGTATTTCTTTGGTCTTGTAAAATTTTACAACATAATTCTGCATGTAGGGCTTCAATTGGATGTCCAGTTTGAAGAGGGGCCCCCAAACCTCACTTCCTATTGGTGGGATTACGCTGTCAATTATTTTGGTCCAAATTCTAATTGGGGTGTTGATTTTAGAATAATAATTATCTCTTTCTCTCCAGGAGGCAAGACAGACACAGCCTCCTCCTCTTCCTCCTCCAGATCTACCAGTCCCACCAGCCAGCTCTTCAGTCCTAAAGAGGGGGTCACAGGACCTCCCTATACCACTGGGCCCCCCTATACGTCAAACCCCAACACAGCCCCTACACAGCCCGTCTTCAAGTAAGTGACATTCTGAAATTGACAGTTGAGGGATTGCCTGTGTGTGTGTGTGTGTGTGTGTGTGTGTGTGTGTGTGTGTGTGTGTGTGTGTGTGTACAGTGGGGCAAAAACGTATTTAGTCAGCCACCAATTGTGCAAGTTCTCCCACTTAAAAAGATGAGAGGCCTGTAATTTTCATCATAGGCACACTTCAACTATGACAGACAAAATGAGAAAAAAAATCCAGAAAATCACATTGTAGGATTTTTTTATGAATTTATTTGCAAATTATGGTGGAAAATAAGTATTTGGTCACCTACAAACAAGCAAGATTTCTGGCTCTCACAGACCTGTAACTTCTTCTTTAAGAGGCTCCTCTGTCCTCCACTCGTTACCTGTATTAATGGCACCTGTTTGAACTTGAACAATGTAAACTTCCGACTTCACCTGTACATGTAGGTATTGTTAAAGTTACTATGTATATATGATAAACAGAAAGTAGCAGCAGAGGGGTTGGTGGGTGGGGGGTGGCAGGACTCAATGCAAATAGTCTGGGTAGCCATTTGATTACCTGTTCAGGAGTCTTATGGCTTGGGGGTAAAATCTGTTTAGAAGCCTTTTGGTCCTAGACTTGGCGCTCCAGTACCGCTAGCCATGCGGTTGCAGAGAGAACAGTCTATGACTTGGGTGGCTGGAGTCTTTGACAACTTTTAGGGCCTTCCTCTGACACCGCCTGGTATAGAGATCCTGGATGGCAAGCAGCTTAGCCCCAGTGATGTACTGGGCCGTAGGCAATACCCCACAATCAAATAAAGAAACTGTATGTAGACACACAATACAACTACATTATGTCATTATGATGCCATTACCTGTCATTATGTCATTATGATGCCATTACCTGTCATTATGATGTCATTACCTGTCATTAAGATCACAATGGCTTATAGAAAACAGATATAAATACTTTTCTTCATTTCAGCAGTTATCATAAACCATTATTAAAAAATAGTTCACCATATAGCCAACTCCTGCACATTTGTTTTGACACACCTACTCATTCTAGGCTTTTTCTATATTTTTATTTTCTTCATTGTAGAATAATAATGAAGACATCAGAACTACTACTAAATAACACATGGAATTATAGTAAATGTAGTAGTAATAGTAAATGTAGTAGTAAATATCTAGTAAATATATTTTTAGATTCTTCAAAGTAGCCAGCCTTTGCCTTAATGACAGCTTTGCACACTCTTGGAATTCTCTCAACCAGCTTCATGAGGTATCCCCCTGGAATTCATTTCAATTAACAGGTGTGCCTTGTTAAAAGTTAATTTGTGGAATTTCTTTCCTTAACGTGTTTGAAGCCAATCAGTTGTGTTGTGACAAAGTAGGAGTCGTATACAGAAGATAGCCCTATTTGGTAGAAGACCAAGTCCATATTATGGCAAGAACAGCTCAAATAAGCAAAGAGAAACGACAGTCCATCATTACTTTAAGACATGAAGGTCAGTCAATACAGAACATTTCAAGAACTTTGAAAGTTGCTTCAAGCGTAGTCGCAAAAAACATCAAGAGTTATGATAAAACTGGCTCATGAGGACCGCCACAGGAAAGGAATACCCAGAGTTACCTCTGCTGCAGAGGATAAGTTCATTAGAGTTAACTGCACCTCCGATTGCAGCCCAAAATAATGCTCCACGGAGTTCAAGTAACAGACACATCTCAACATCAACTGTTCAGAGTGAATCAGGCCTTCATGGTCGAATTGCTGCAAAAAAAACACTACTAAAGGACACCAATAATAAGAAGAGACTTGCTTGGGCCAAGAAACACAAGTAATGGACATTATACCGGTGGAAATCTGTCCTTTGGTCTGACAAGTCCAAATTTTAGATTTTTGGTTCCAACCGCCGTGTACAGTAGATGAATGGATGATCTCCGCATGTGTGGTTCCCACCGTGAAGCATGGAGGAGGAGGTTTGATGATGTGGGGGTGCTTTGCTGGTGACACTGTCCGTGATTTATTTAGAATTCAAGGCACACGTAACCAGCATTCTGCAGCGATACGCCATCCCATTTGGTTTGTGCTTAGTCGGAATATAATTTGTTTTTCAACAGGACAATGACCCAACACACCTCCAGGCTGTGTAATGTCTATTTAACCAAGAAGGAGAGTGATGGATTGCTGCATCAGATGACCTGGCCTCCACAATCACCCAACCTCAACCCAATTGAGATGGTTTGGGATGAGTTGGACCACAGAGTGAAGGAAAAGCAGCCAACAAGTGCTCAGCATATGTGGGAACTCCTTCAAGACTGTTGGAAAAGCATTCTAGGTGAAGCTGTTTGAGAGAATGCCAGGAGTGTGGAGAGCTGTCAACAAGGCAAAGGGTGGCCACTTTGTATTAACCACATATTACACAGTGACCCCAGGTTTGGTAAAGCGTTTGAATCCCCACGACGTGGATAAGACAGTTTTCCTATGAGACCCTCAAATTTACAGGATTGTTTAGTAAGGTCAGATTTGCCTAAGAAAAAAACATTGTTTTTCATGACTATCATTCCTGAAGGCAATATCCCTGCTATGATCAGAGGGAACTCTCTTGTCCATCCCCATTCAGGTGAGATGATAAAGGTTCCAGGTGGAATAACATGTAACACAAGATGTGTTGTATATCCTTATGTGTTCCTGTTTTGTGGGTCAGACCAAACGTGAACTTAAGACGAGGATATGTGAGCATAAGAGCTCCGTTGGCAACCGCAAGGAAAAATCACCTGTTGCCGGGCATTTCAAAAGCCATAGTCATGAACTAAGTGCCTTACGTTGTATAGGCATTGAATTGGTGAAGGCGCCACGTAGCGGAGGAGATGGGGGGGTAAATGACTTCTCCAAAGACAGACATATAGGATAGACGGTTGGGAACTCTTTCCACAGCAGGCCTTAATGAGGAATGTTCTTTTTCTTGTTGTTTGTAGTGTTATCAATAGGCCAAACACTTTGGTAATGACATCACAATGTAATTGTTTTGATTGTCTATGTATCTTTATTAGATGGTCATGTTTCCCCCACAGCCCTCTCTGCTGGGATCTCTTGATTGGGCCAATACTGATTGGGTATTTTTGAATTATGCCCACCTGTGAGGTTGTTGTGACATTGATTGTCATTGCCTTGAATGCTGAAGAAGGGCTAAATTTAAGTTGATTTACTGGAGTGCTGTCCTATTTCTGTTATTTTATTTAGTCATGACCACAGTCGGTGTGTTAGTCTGAACTATTGTCTCTCATCTCTGCCACCTCCCGACAGTGTCTTTCTGATTATTTCTCTCTCTCTCTCTCTCTCTCTCTCTCTCTCTGTCTCTGTCTCTGTCTCTGTCTCTGTCTCAATTTCAATTTCAATTTAAGGGCTTTATTGACATGGGAAACATATGTGAACATTGCCAAAGCAAGTGAAGTAGATAATAAACAAAAGTGAAATTAACAATAAAAATTAACAGTAAACATTACACTTGCATTAAAAACATTTCAAATGTCATATTATGTGCAATTAATTAAAGTACAAAAGGGAAAATAAATAAACATAAATATGGGTTGTATTTACATTGATGTTTGTTCTTCACTGGTTGACCTTTTCTTGTGGCAACAGTTCACAATTCTTGCTGCTGTGATGGCACACTGGTATTTCACCCAGTAGATATGGGAGTTTATCACAATTGGGTTTGTTTAATCTGAGGGAAATAGGTCTCTAACATGCTCACACATTTGTCAGGAGGTTAGGAAGTGCAGCTCAGTTTCCACCTCATTGTGTCTCTCTCTCTCTCTCTCTCCCTAGTGACAGCATCATTCAGTTGATATGCATCTCAAAAGGAACAGGCCTGGGCCTCATCATCAAGGGCGGAGCTAACCGAGCCGAGGGACCAATGGTGTTGATTCAGGAAATAGTGCCCGGAGGAGACTGCCAGAGGGTGACTTGTCACTATGTTTACCTTCTGATACTGGGGGAATCAGGGGTTACACAGGGGTTTTGTGTGAATACATAATAAAGTGTGAGATGTTAGTTAAGGCATAAAATAACTACAACTATGTTTTTTATGTTTTTGAAACAAGTAATTTTTTTCATTTCACTTCACCAATTTGGACTGTTTTGTGTTTGTCCATTACATGAAATCCAAATAAAAATCCATTAAAATTACAGGTTGTAATGCAACAAAATTGGAAAAACGCCAAGGGGGATGAATACTTTTGCAAGGCACTGCATTCTCTACCTGTATTTAACTAATACAATAACTATATCCTAATGCCCTAAATATATTCTCTGTATTTAACCTTTCTGATCTCCCCATCCCGGATCCGGGATCGTGAATACAGACTCAAGCTCATTACCATAACGCAACGTTAACTATTCATGAAAATCGCAAATGAAATGAAATAAATATGCTAGCTCTCAAGCTTAGCCTTTTGTTAACAACACTGTCATCTCAGATTTTCAAAATATGCTTCTCAACCATTGCAAAACAAGCATTTGTGTAACAGTATTGATGGCTAACGTAGCATTTAGCATTAGCATTCAGCTGGCAACATTTACACAAAAAAACAGAAAAGCATTCAAATAAAATCATTTACCTTTGAAGAACTTCAGATGTTTTCAATGAGGAGACTCTCAGATAGCAAATGTTCAGTTTTTCCTGAAAGATTATTTGTTTAGGACAAATCGCTCCGTTTTCTGCGTCACGTTTAGCTATGAAAAAACCCCTGTATCCAGGATTGTGTAAATCTATCAGCAAGCTCATTAGCATAACACAACGTTAACTATTTATGAAAATCGCAAATGAAATGAAATAAATATGCCATCTCTCAAGCTTAGCCTTTTGTAAACAACACTGTCATCTCAGATTTTCAAAATATGCTTCTCAACCATAGGAAAACAATCATTTGTGTAAAAGTAGCTAGCTAGCGTTAGCATTTCGCGTTAGCATTTAGCGTTAGCATTAGCGTTAGCATCCAGCACGCAACATTAACAAAAACATAAAAGCCTTCAAATAAAATCATTTACCTTTGAAGAACTTCTGATGTTTTCAATGAGGATACTCTCAGTTAGATAGCAGATGCTCAGTTTTTCCAAAAAGATTCCTTGTGTATTAGAAATAGCTCCGTTTTATACATCACATTTGGCTACCAAAAAAAATCCGAAAATTCAGTCCTCAAAACGCGAACTTTTTTCCAAATTAACTCCATAATATCGACTGAAAACATGGCAAACGTTGTTTAGAATCAATCATCAAGGTGTTTTTCACATATCTCTTCATTGATACATCGTTCTTGGACACATGCTTTCTCCCCTGAATCAAATGGTAAAGTAGAAGCAGCTGGCAATTGCGCACCGAATTCGACGCAGGACACCAGGCGGACACTTGGAAAATGTAGTCTCTTATGGTCAATCTTCCAATGATATGCCTACAAATACGTCACAATGCTGCTAAGACCTTGGGCGAACGACAGAAAGTGTAGGCTCATTCGTTGCGCAATCACAGCCATATAAGGAGAGAATGGAAAACAGAGCTTCAGAAATTCTGCTAATTCCTGGGTGATGCATCATCTTGGTTTCGCCTGTAGAATGAGTTCTGGGGCACTTACAGACAAACTCTTTGCAGATTCTGAAACTTCAGAGTGTTTTCTTTCCAAAACTGTCAAGAATATGCATAGTCGAGCATCTTTTCGTGACAAAATATCGCGCTTAAAACGGGAACGTTTTTTATCCAAAAATGAAATAGCGCCCCTAGAGCTCTAACAGGTTAATGCCCTAAAGATATTCTCTACCTGTATTTAACTGATATTGACCATATTGTTATCATATTACAATGAAACCATGACCCTTGACCCTTGATGTAGTTTGTGTTTCATATGACAGGACGGTAGACTACAGCCAGGAGACCAGCTGGTATCGATTAATAAGGAGTCGTTAATCGGAGTGACTTATGAGGAGGCTAGAAGTATCCTGACACGCACCAAACTCAGGTGGGGGCGCACCTTCATGACTTCACTTGAATATGTATTGACAGGATAAACCTCCTGAGGTCCACCATCTTGTTTTCAAGGTTCCTGTATAAACAGACAGTAGTAGAAGAGTAAACACATCCATCTTTACTGTAATGTGTCCAGAACAATCTCTGAGGGTATCGTGTCAACTATAACGTATAGTGCATTCAAATGGCAGCCTATTCAATAGTGCACGACCTTTGACTTGATCCCTATGGGCCCATGTCAAAAAATAGTACACTATATAGGGAATTGGGTGCCATTTGGGATGCAATCTATTACCTACATTCAAAGTAGTCCAATCCATTCTCAATTCTCCCTTCTGTCTGTCCTTCTCCAGACCAGACCCTACGGTGGAGATAGCGTTTATGAGACACAGGACTTCCACCAGTTCTGCTTCCTCCAGTAGTGGCCCCCAGGGTCCTTTCACCCCACAGGGCGCAGCCAGTGGAGCCTCCTCAGTGCCCCCCACCAGGAGAGGGACCCTGGCTGTACTGGGGGCCCTGCCTCCCCCTCGGTCACTGCTCCAGCACAGGAGAACCACGCTCCCTGCAGCCCTCCCTGGAGCTCCCCTGGTGGTGCCCAAGATCACCTCCACCCTCAACCCCGCCAGCGAGACCCTGCCTTCTGTCAACCTCAGCCAGGTTTGGGACTTTAACGCAGGGACAAATACACACGCACACATACACACCCCCACAGGGTTTTCTGTGAATATGGTTATTCCTCCTTATGGTATTAATAGTTGGTGTGGTTGTAGGATGTGGTGTTGTGTGTAATGTTCCCTCTAAGCTGCACGCATACGCCACAGTGAGAATTAGGAGATTGAACTTCACTCAACTTTATAGAGCAGTGGTCACCAACCGGTCGATCACGATTAACTTGTCGATCTCCAAGGCTTTCCTAGTCGATCGCCAAACATTTCAGTAAAAAAAAACAATGATAAAGCCTTGTGTTCCTATTGTTATTTGTCTCGGGCTGTTGGCAGTAGGTGCACCCGATTCAGCTGCCGTGCGCGGGATAGACCAACTGTTGCCATTTTGAACTTCTTTTTCATTTGTTTGAAGGTACAAATTTTGTTGTACAAAAAAAGTGCACTATAGGCCTACCGCTGGCCAATCGGATGACTCAGATCACTGTCTGCAGTAACGTAGCAGGCATAAAAGGTAGCTACAGAGTTGATACGGTGAGATTTCAAAACGTTTAAAACTATGACTAGAGAGAGACGGTCAACAAATACAGCAAAGAGCTGGAGTGAGTTCATGTTTAAGTTCTTACTCAGCCCTGTCAACACTTTGTATTCAACACTTTTAGCACCCATAAAATGCAAGTTCTTCCTATTTCCACTCAGAGCCACAAGCACTGCAGCAGTAATGAATGAGTAGGAAAGTGTCTCTATAGGCTCGCGTTATTATTAGCAGCTTGGGTCTTTTTTAATATCCAGGAATATTGAACTTTCTCTGTTCATAGGAGTAACAACATGAATTTGTGCCTGAGGCAGAAATCATGCGGTACGACTCGAGATTCGCCATCAGCTGGAAGTCCCTTTTTGGTCAGCGGAGGAAAGGGAGAGCGGAGGGATGTTGAGAAGTTGACCCTCAGTCTGCTGCTCTCTCCCTACTGAGACTGGCCATCACATGCAGGCACCATCAGCCCAGTAAAATAAATAAAAAGTTAATTATTTAAATGTATGCTCACTCAGCTGTGCCTCACAATACAACAACGGTTCTATTACCAGTGTGATCATATAGCCTACCTCAAATGTAGA
The DNA here is from genome assembly GCF_057628025.1 of Oncorhynchus mykiss. Lineage (NCBI taxonomy): Eukaryota > Metazoa > Chordata > Actinopteri > Salmoniformes > Salmonidae > Oncorhynchus > Oncorhynchus mykiss. Next base: position 40,857,129 of record NC_143041.1, read on the forward strand.
AATACTATTGTAAAAATATGGCCCAAACAACAATGCATTGGCAGGGCAATTCAAGCAAAACCAATATGCGGTGATAATGTGTTGGGCCTATAGCTACAGCACAGACCTCATTGCTACAGTAATGTTTTAAATTGGTTATGTTGTAAACTCAGCATAAAAAGAAACATCCTTTTTTCAGGACGCTGTCTTTCAAAAATAATTAATAAAAATCAAAATATCTTCACAGATCTTCATTGTAAAGGGTTTAAACACTGTTTCCAATGCTTCTTCAATGAACCATAAACAATTAATGAACATGCACCTGTGGAACAGTCATTAAGACACTGACAGCTTACAGACCGTAGGCAATTAAGGTCGCAGTTCTGAAAACTTAGGGCACTAAAGAGGCCTTTCTACTGACTCTGAAAAACACCAAACGAAAGATGCCCAGGGTCCCTGCTCATCTGTGTGAATGTGCCTTAGACATGCTGCAAGGATGCATCAGGACTGCAGCTGTGGCCAGGGCAATAAATTGCAATGTCCGTACTGTGAGACGCCTAAGACAGCACTACAGGGAGACAGGACGGACAGCTGATCGCCCTCGCAGTGGCAGACCACGTGTAACAACACCTGCACATGATCGGTACATCCAAATATCACACCTGCGGGACAGGTACAGGATGGCAACAACAACTGCCCGAGTTAAACCAGGAATGCACAATCCCTCCATCAGTGCTCAGACTGTCCGCAATAGGCTGAGAGAGGCTGGACTGAGGGCTAGTAAGCCTGTTGTCAAGCAGGTCCTCACCAGACATCACTGGAAACAACGTTGCCTACGGGCACAAACCCACCGTCGCTGGACCAGACAGGACTGGCAAAAAGTGCTCTTCACTGACAAGTCGCGGTTTTGTCTCACCAGGGGTGATGGTCGGATTCGCGTTTATCAACGAAGGAATGAGTGTTACACCGAGGCCTGTACTCTGGAGTGGGATCGATTTGGAGGTGGAGGATCCGTCATGGTCTGGGGCGGTGTGTCACAGCATCATCAGACTGAGCTTGTTGACATTGCAGGCAATCTCAACGCTGTGCGTTACAGGGAAGACATTCTCCTCCCTCATGTGGTACCCTTCCTGTAGGCTCATCCTGACATGACCCTCCAGCATGACAATGCCACCAGCCCTACTGCTCCTCCTGTGTGTGATTTCTTGCAAGACAGGAATGTCAGTGTTCTGCCATGGCCAGGAAAAAGCCCGGATCTCAATCCCATTGAGCACGTCTGGGACCTGTTGGATCAGAGGGTGAGGGCTAGGGCCATTCCCCCCAGAAATGTCCGGGAACTTGTAGGTGCCTTGGTGGAAGAGTGGGGTAACATCTCAAAGCAAGAACTGGCAAATCTGGTGCAGTCCATGAGGAGGAGATGCACTGCAGTACTTAATGCAGCTGGTGGCCACACCAGATACTGACAGTTACTTTTGATTTTTACCCCCCCCCCCCCCCTTTGTTCAGGGACACATTATTCAATTTCTGTTAGTCACATGTCTGTGGAACTTGTACAGTTTATGTGTCAGTTGTTGAAACTTGTTATGTTCATACAAATATTTACACATGTTAAGTTCGCTGAAAATAAACGCAGTGAGAGGACGTTTATTTTTTTGCTGAGTTTCAAGTCAGGTTGACTCTAAGTGATCTTGACTCAGAAAAGGTTGGTGACTACTGTTCTAGAGTTTTCCCTGTTAACAGTATCAATGTTTCCCTTTACTGTGGCAATTGTGATCGAATCAACGCAATATTAGCCACTTTCAATGCAACATACCGAAACAAAACTAACTATGCAAGAGATTTTGTTGTAGGCAGAAAGCATCGGAGTAGGATTCTATTGCATTGGCACGCATTACTCAGCCCGTACTCTACACAGACCGTTGTGGCATAAACAATCAGAGCTGCAGTAGGCCTATTGTAAATACAAATTGACCATTGCCAAACATGGATCTGTGTCATTTACTTTGAACTGGACTGTGTTTACAGTATGAGCGATCGTGAGTAGATGCACTTGTTTTGAGATCAAAGCGAGAGCTGCATGTAGGCATGTGCACATTTTGTTCATATTCTTTGCTAGTTAGTGAGTTATTAAGTAACCTATAGGCAGACTGTAGCATAATTTGTCTGATTCTCTGTAGTAATGGTATGGGAATAATAATGCATTTTATTTTGTAAAGTGTTTTTTTTTGTATCAAACAAGTCAACAACAATTTCAGTCACCTCGTTGTCTGAAGGACAAGTGGATAAACAGGTTAATGTCCTGCAACTTAAAGCGAGTACAGTCTCAGTGTTCACAGTAAACGGCTTGATGGGAATTACACCGAATTTTCAAAACATTCAAGTTTGCACTCATCAGACCTGAAATTTGCCCAGAGCCTAAAACAATTATAGGGAACATTAGTTGTATGTTGTGGTGGTAATGTGGTGGTGTGGTTGTGTCCTGCAGGTGCGAATGAGGACAGAACAGACGTGTGTCTCCTCCCCTCCTCAGAGTCCCAGCACCGCAGACGCCAAGCCTGGTGAGAAACCTGTCTATTTCTCTATATCTCTGTATCTCTGTCTCGGTTTTTCCTCTCTTTCCCCCTCTCATTTTTTTCTCTCTCTCAGCCTCTCTCTCTCTCTCTCAGCCTCTCTCTCATTCTTCTTCCCCACTCTGTCTCACCTTCACCTTGGCCTCTGGGCTAATATAACTACACTGACATTTCTGAAAACAGCCGGACCAGAAAGTGCTTTAGTGAGTTGTTGTTGATGTACATTTCTGAACATCGTGTCCAATCACTTTAGGACATGTTCCAGTCCTGCCCTCGGATACACCTACAATTAGAATGCATCACAAATGTCACCCCAATTCCTATGTAGTGCACTTCTTTTGATCAGGGCCAATTGGCCTCTGGTTTAAAGTAGTGTACTATATACATGGAATACGGTGCCATTTTGGGACGCATACCTGTAGGTGGAATCTACGTGGAAACAGATCACAGCAGGTCGTAAAGAAGAGATACTAGTTAAACGAGCTTGTGCCTTTTTAGCCCTTATTTCTCTCCAGAGGACAGAGCCATGTCATAAACTCAGTCTGTGAGTACAGGCAAACTGTACCTACATGTACATACTACCTCAACTAACCGGTGCCCCTGCACATTGACTCTGTACCGGTACCCCCCCCCCCCCCCTGTATATAACCTGCACATTGACTCTGTACCGGTACCCCCCTGTATATATTGTTCTTTTTTTACTGCTGATCTTTAATTACTTGTTATTTTTATCTCTTATTCTTATCCGTATTTAAAAAAAAATGCATTGTTGGTTAGGGGCTTGTAAGTAAGCATTTCACTGTAAGGTCTGTTGTATTCCTGGACCGAGTTTGGGAAACCCTGGTCTAGTAGGCCGTAAGGGCCCTGGTCTATAGTAGGCCGTAAGGGCCCTGGTCTATAGTAGGCCGTAAGGGCCCTGGTCAAAAGTAATGCACTATATAGGGAGTATGGAGCCATTTGGGAACCTGAGCTCAGATTAGTATAGAGGAGGCTGTAGTGATGTGGCATGCAGCTTGGAAGGAGGAAATTAGGCAGGTGGGAGATGCTTGGATCTGATGTGATCAAAAACAAGACATTCTGTCCGCCTCCGTCCCAATAACATGTTGTCATCTTCCGGATGGAATCCCTTGTCAGAAAAATGTTCTTCAGAGCGCTTTGGAATGATGATGAATGGTGTTGTCTGGAGGCTGGATGTTCTGTGTTGCTCAACATGCTAATGATCAGTTGACACAGAGGTGTGAATAATTAGCACATAGGCTTCCTTCAAAAGTTGCCCAACATGTTCATGTTCAGGTGGTGCAGCAGTATAATCAGATATGACTTCTGTGCACACGTTTACTACATTTACCTGTTTACTACATTTACCTGTTTACTACATTTACCTGTTTACTACATTTACCTGTTTACTGCATTTACCTGTTTACTACATTTACCTGTTTACTACATTTACCTGTTTACTACATTTACCTGTTTACTGCATTTACCTGTTTACTACATTTACCTGTTTACTACATTTACCTGTTTACTACATTTACCTGTTTACTACATTTACCTGTTTACTACATTTACCTGTTTACTACATTTACCTGTTTACTGCATTTACCTGTTTACTACATTTACCTGTTTACTACATTTACCTGTTTACTACATTTACCTGTTTACTACATTTACCTGTTTACTACATTTACCTGTTTACTACATTTACCTGTTTACTACATTTACCTGTTTACTGCATTTACCTGTTTACTACATTTACCTGTTTACTACATTTACCTGTTTTACCTGTTTACTACATTTACCTGTTTACTACATTTACCTGTTTACTACATTTACCTGTTTACTACGTTTACCTGTTTACTACATTTACCTGTTTACTACATTTACCTGTTTACTGCATTTACCTGTTTACTACATTTACCTGTTTACTACATTTACCTGTTTACTACATTTACCTGTTTACTACATTTACCTGTTTACTACATTTACCTGTTTACTACATTTACCTGTTTACTACATTTACCTGTTTACTACATTTACCTGTTTACTGCATTTACCTGTTTACTACATTTACCTGTTTACTGCATTTACCTGTTTACTACATTTACCTGTTTACTACATTTACCTGTTTACTACATTTACCTGTTTACTACATTTACCTGTTTACTGCATTTACCTGTTTACTACATTTACCTGTTTACTACATTTACCTGTTTACTACATTTACCTGTTTACTACATTTACCTGTTTAGTACATTTACCTGTTTACTGCATTTACCTGTTTACTACATTTACCTGTTTACTACATTTACCTGTTTACTACATTTACCTGTTTACTACATTTACCTGTTTACTACATTTACCTGTTTACTACATTTACCTGTTTACTGCATTTACCTGTTTACTACATTTACCTGTTTACTACATTTACCTGTTTACTACACTTACCTGTTTACTACATTTACCTGTTTACTACATTTACCTGTTTACTACATTTACCTGTTTACTACATTTACCTGTTTACTACATTTACCTGTTTTACCTGTTTACTACATTTACCTGTTTACTACATTTACCTGTTTACTACATTTACCTGTTTACTACATTTACCTGTTTACTACATTTACCTGTTTACTACATTTACCTGTTTACTACATTTACCTGTTTACTACATTTACCTGTTTACTACATTTACCTGTTTACTACATTTACCTGTTTACTACATTTACCTGTTTACTACATTTACCTGTTTTACCTGTTTACTACATTTACCTGTTTACTACATTTACCTGTTTACTGCATTTACCTGTTTACTACATTTACCTGTTTACTGCATTTACCTGTTTACTACATTTACCTGTTTACTACATTTACCTGTTTACTACATTTACCTGTTTACTACATTTACCTGTTTACTACATTTACCTGTTTTACCTGTTTACTACATTTACCTGTTTACTACATTTACCTGTTTACTACATTTACCTGTTTACTACATTTACCTGTTTACTACATTTACCTGTTTACTACATTTACCTGTTTTACCTGTTTACTGCATTTACCTGTTTACTACATTTACCTGTTTACTACATTTACCTGTTTACTACATTTACCTGTTTACTACATTTACCCGTTTACTGCATTTACCTGTTTACTACATTTACCTGTTTACTACATTTACCTGTTTACTACATTTACCTGTTTACTGCATTTACCTGTTTACTACATTTACCTGTTTACTACATTTACCTGTTTACTACATTTACCTGTTTACTACATTTACCTGTTTACTACATTTACCTGTTTACTACATTTACCTGTTTACTACATTTACCTGTTTACTGCATTTACCTGTTTACTACATTTACCTGTTTACTACATTTACCTGTTTACTACATTTACCTGTTTACTACATTTACCTGTTTACTGCATTTACCTGTTTACTGCATTTACCTGTTTACTACATTTACTTCTACACGTTTACTGCGTTTGTGAGCAAAACCTAAAACTGTTTTGCATATGTTAACTATCCTGCCTTAGCTACACTAAGTACCTGAACTACTAATTCGCCACTTTCAAAATTTCTATTTGTAATAACAATAATAGGCCATTTAGCAAACGCTTTCATCCAGAGTTACAGTCATGCTTGCATCCATTTTACATACGGGTGGTTCCAGGAATTTAACCCACTATACTTGTACTGCAAGCACCATGCTCTACCTACAGAGCTACCGAGGACTGCCTCTGTCTGTCAGAGGACTGTATCTGTCTGTCAGAGGACTGTATCTGTCTGTCAGAGGACTGTATCTGTCTGTCAGAGGACTGTATCTGTCTGTCAGAGGACTGCATCTGTCTGTCAGAGGACTGCCTCTGTCTGTCAGAGGACTGTATCTGTATCTGTCTGTCAGAGGACTGCCTCTGTCTACCCTCTTGTCGTGAACTTGTTGGATTTTTGAACAGATGGATTTTTTTGTGTGTGGAAGGCTGCAGTGAAGCCAAGCCGTCCATCACAATCATTTCCCTCCACCGTTCCTTCCTGTTTTTTTTTCATCTCTAATTATCTCTCTCTCCAGAACCTGTCTGTTTACAGCTCACCTGTTCTCACTCTGACCAGTCCTGTCTTAAATGACAAAGGGCTGTATTTAGATGTGCTTGTGTAACAGACTTGTGCATAAAGTGGGATTGTTCCCATAAAGTGGGAATGTTCCCATAAAGTGGGAATGTTCCCATAAAGTGGGATTGTTCCCATAAAGTGGGTTTGTTCCCATAAAGTGGGAATGTTCCCATAAAGTGGGATTGTTCCCATAAAGTGGGAATGTTCCCATAAAGTGGGAATGTTCCCATAAAGTGGGATTGTTCCCATAAAGTGGGATTGTTCCCAAATAATATGTGTAACATACCTTCAATTCTGATTTGTCTCAGAATTTGACAAATCTCTCTTTCTTTCTTGCTCTGCAAATCTCTCTCTCTCTCTGCCTCTGCCTCTCTCTCTGCCTCTCCCTCTCTCTTTGCCTCTCCCTCTCTCTTTGCCTCTCTCTCTCTTTGCCTCTCTCTTTGCCTCTGCCTCTCTCTTTGCCTCTGCCTCTCTGCATCTGCCTCTCTCTTTGCCTCTCCCTCTCGCTCCCTCTGCCTCTGCCCCCTCTCTCTCTTGCTCACTCTCTCTTTCTCTCTCTCCTCCTCCATTTTATAAGCTTTCCTTTTTCCACATGTATATGCAATAAATGTAATACATTTGTCATAAACAACAACAACAACGTTATGCGTTATTATACCCAGTTACTGGTTCACTTGGTTACCTGTCCGTCTCCCTCTACCCAGAATCCCCCACTGTATGGCAGCCAGTCAGCAGTCTCGTACCACAAAGGAAGTGCTCCCTCAGCTCCATCTGTCGCCTCAAACTGGAGAGGCTGGAGCAGGTCAGTGTGGGCGTGTGGATGTGGAAGAATGTGTGTTTATCAGTGTTTAATGTATTTGTCTAAGAATTAGTGTATGTGTATGGGAATGTTTATAATTGTGTGTGTATGTACTGTACGGATGTGGTTTGACATTAGGGTCATTGCAGTGTATTGATTGTGTTGACGTTGCCTCATCCCTGCAGAGACACTGCTCAATAAGCTATTACTGCTGCTGGCCTGTCATGTGCTCTGGCCTGATTACACTGCACCGTACAGCCAACGTGTGTGTTCAGTGTGTTCACTGTGCGCTGTCCGAGCTGCTCCAATCATTCTCCCACGACATCATGGCAATATTGATAGGCAGTATTCACATCCAGCATGCTTAGTCACGCTAGGTGTGTATGTGGTTTACTAGTCTGTGTGTGTGGTCATATTTAAGGGTATGGTGTGTGTGTGTGTAACTCTGTGTGTGTTGCCAGGCTCTGGATGCATTGGGACTGAATCCTACAGAGGCACAGAGACAGACGTTGAGGGCCAGACTACAAACAGACCCTGCTGGGACAGTGGCCTACGCAGGTAAGACTACACTTCCCCATAACCTTACCTGACCCTGACGCTAACTCTAACCCTGCTCTGACAGTGGCCTACGCAGGTAAGACTACACTTCCCCATAACCTTACCCTAACTCTAACCCTGCTCTGACAGTGGCCTACGCTGGTAAGACTACACTTCCCCATAACCTTACCTGACCCTTTTGACTTTGCAGCCCGCCCATCTAGTGGAAACCGCTTAGTTCTGCCTCCAGGGCAAGACAATGTACGTTTAACCCTGATGGCTGATACTTATCCCAAACACATTCACAGGACATCCTTGAAATGTCTTTACAAATATTTTATTAATTTATCTGATTTAAAGGCCTTAACATTCAGTTTTCAAAGGTATTTTAGAATACGACAGACATGGCTACAATGTTTCTGCTATGTTGTGCCTCTGTCACCATGGCAAAAAAAAAAGAAGACAATTTGATAGACAACAAAACTATCTAGAGATGGGACGAGAAACGGAAATGACCGAAACCAAAATTGCCCTCTTACCAAAACAATTTTACTTATGTTGGTGATTAGGCTTCACAGATTTTTTAGTTCTAAAACCATTATTTGGTCAACAGTAATGTGCATTAGGCTGCTTCCTGCAATGAAAGTATCTGCTCTGTCCCTGTTTCAGTGCTGGCTCTCATTCCCTCTCTCCCCTTTGCACACGGAGTGAAGGGAGTGATTCATTCTCATGAGCACAAGCATAGTGACAGTTGAGCATCATTTTGAGATACATTCTGATAAGCACAAGCATAGTGACAGTTGAGCATCATCTTGAGATACATCTTGATAAGCACAAGCATAGTGACGGTTGAGCATCATTTTGAGATACATTCTGATAAGCACAAGCATAGTGACAGTTGAGCATCATTTTGAGATACATTCTGATAAGCACAAGCATAGTGACAGTTGAGCATCATTTTGAGATACATTCTGATAAGCACAAGCATAGTGACAGTTGAGCATCATTTTGAGATACATTCTGATAAGCACAAGCATAGTGACAGTTGAGCATCATTTTGAGATACATTCTGATAAGCACAAGCATAGTGACAGTTGAGCATCATCTTGAGATACATCTTGATAAGCACAAGCATAGTGACGGTTGAGCATCATTTTGAGATACATTCTGATAAGCACAAGCATAGTGACAGTTGAGCATCATTTTGAGATACATTCTGATAAGCACAAGCATAGTGACAGTTGAGCATCATTTTGAGATACATTCTGATAAGCACAAGCATAGTGACAGTTGAGCATCATTTTGAGATACATTCTGATAAGCACAAGCATAGTGACAGTTGAGCATCATTTTGAGATACATTCTGATAAGCACAAGCATAGTGACAGTTGAGCATCATTTTGAGATACATTCTGATAAGCACAAGCATAGTGACAGTTGAGCATCATTTTGAGATACATTCTGATAAGCACAAGCATAGTGACAGTTGAGCATCATTTTGAGATACATTCTGATAAGCACAAGCATAGTGACAGTTGAGCATCATTTTGAGATACATTCTGATAAGCACAAGCATAGTGACAGTTGAGCATCATTTTGAGATACATTCTGATAAGCACAAGCATAGTGACAGTTGAGCATCATTTTGAGATACATTCTGATAAGCACAAGCATAGTGACAGTTGAGCATCATTTTGAGATACATTCTGATAAGCACAAGCATAGTGACAGTTGAGCATCATTTTGAGATACATTCTGATAAGCACAAGCATAGTGACAGTTGAGCATCATTTTGAGATACATTCTGATAAGCACAAGCATAGTGACAGTTGAGCATCATTTTGAGATACATTCTGATAAGCACAAGCATAGTGACAGTTGAGCATCATCTTGAAATGTAATTCCGGGAAAGAGAGTTTTTAAAACAACTACTGTTGCTGTTGTTAAAAAAAGAGGAGAGTTTCATATTTATGTGAGTATGACAATTATTTCTCAACTATCAATATAGAGGATGTAACACCACTTTAAAAATGGAGGATATAATTGAGATAATACGCTAACAGAACGGAGCCGAGAGCACCATTTGCGGTGAATAGCCTATATCAAGAGCCTATATATTTGTAGGACATTACATTTACTGTTAGATCAATCGCATTTCTATCTAGCGACAATATCATATTTAGAGTGAGTAATCTAGCTAGTGTGTTTTGAGTTCTAACTTTCACAGGTGGTAGGCCTAAATTATGTAGCAAATAGCCTAGGCCTAGGCCAATATGCACAAAAACATGTAGGCAAATTAATCTCTAATGGGCCAAAATTATATCTGATCATTCTGGACCCTATTTTGACATGTTGCACATCAACATATCTATCATGCATTCCCTGAACATGTTAGATGATAGCTAACTTCTTTCAGTGGTCGGTGCCCTTTAAGATGAGGGAGAATGATTTATTTTACGTATGGCTCGTGAGCCATTACATTCATATGACATTCACCCAGCTCAAGTTTTCCCTGCACCCATCATGAGGTCTCTACAACCTAGCCTATGAATGAACGCTAACATAGAATAGAGTAAAAAAAATATATATATACTGTATTAACATCCAATGAGATCAAAGCATTGACTTTAGTGATCTCGTTCTCTCTAACCAATCTTTCTTTCCGTCTACTTTCTAAAAACTCTATTCTATTCACTGCACAACACGGTGTACAGTCAGAAAGCAGTTTAGCAGTTACACTTACACTTTTTTGTTTGTGTTTTCTCCCCAATTTCGTGGTATCCAATTGTTTAGTAGCTACTATCTTGTCTCATCGCTACAACTCCCGTACGGGCTCGGGAGAGACGAAGGTTGAAAGTCATGCGTCCTCCGATACACAACCCAACCAAGCTGCACTGCTTCTTAACACAGCGCGCATCCAACCCGGAAGCCAGCCGCACCAATGTGTCAGAGGAAACACCGTTCACCTGGCAACCTTGGTTAGCACACACTGCTCCACCACAGGAGTCGCTGGTACGCAATGATACAAGGATTTCCCTACCGGCCAACCCCTCCCTAACCTGGACGACACTAGGCCAATTGTGCTTCGCCCCACGGAACTCCCGGTCGCGGCCGGTTACGACAGAGCCTGGGCGCGAACCCAGAGTCTCTGGTGGCACAGCTGGCGCTGCAGTACAGCTGCGCCACCCGGGAGGCCCTTTAGCTGTATTTTTCGTAGCTGTCTACATACCACCACAGACCGATGCTGGCACTAAACTGCACTCAATGAGCTGTATACCGCCAAAAGCAAACAGGAAAACATTCATCCTTGTGGCCCGGGGACATTAATGCAGGGAAACTTAGAAATGAAAGAGAACTGATTTATCAGCATGTTAAATGTGCAACCAGAGGGAAAAAATTCTAGACCACCTTTACTCCACACACATAGACGCGTACAAAGCTCTCCCTCGCCCTCCATTTGACAAATCTGACCATAATTCCATCCCCCTGATTCCTGCTTACAAGCAAAAATTAAAGCAGGAAGCACCAGTGACTCGGTCGATTGAAAAAGTGGTCAGATAAAGCAGATGCTAAACTACAGAGCTGTTTTGCTGGTACATACTGGAACATGTTCCGGGATTCTTCCGATGGCATTGAGGAGTACACCACATCAGTCACTGGCTTCATCAATAAGTGCATCGAGGACGTCGTCCCCACAGTGACTGCACGTACATACACCAACCAGAAGCCATGGATTACAGGCAACGTTCGCACTGAGCTAAAGTGTAGATGTTCTAAAACTTTTGACCGTAGTGTAGATGGGTAAAAAAAGCAGGCATTGAATATCCCTTTGAGCATGGTGAAGTTATTAATGACATTTCGGATGGTGTATGAATACACCCAGTCACTACACAGATACAGGTGTCCTTCCTAACTCAATTGCTGCAGAGGAAGGACACCGCTCAGGGATTTCACCTTCTTCAATTTAAGAATGATGGAGGCCACTGTGTTCTTGGGGTCATTCAATGCTACAGAAATGTTTTGGTACCTTTCCCCAGATCTGTGCCTCAACACAATCCTGTTTCGGAGCTCTACGGACAATTCCTTCGACCTCGTGGCTTGGATTTTGCTCTGACGTGTACTGTCAACTGTGGGAACTTATATAGACGGATGTGGGCCTTTCCAAATCATGTCCCATCAATTGAATTTACAACAGGTGGACTCCAATCAAGTTGTAGAAACATCTCAAGGATAATCAATGGAAACAGGATGCACCTGAGCTCAATTTCAAGTCTCATAACAAATAGTCTGAATACTTAAAAAAAAAAAAAAAAAAATTGAAATAAATTTGCAAAAATTCCTAAAAACCTGTTTTCGCTTTGTCATTATGGGTTATTGTGTGTAGATTTAATGAGGAAAACATTTATTTAGTCCATTTTAGAATAAGGCTGTAATGTAACAATGTGGAAAAAGTCTGGGGTCTGAATACTTTCCGAATGCACTGTATTTATAGATTGTGATTATAAAACACACGTTGCCTCTCTGTGTACAGACTTTGAGACGCTGACGCGGGAGCTGTTCAAGCTACAGTTTGAGGAGTCAGAGGTGGGAGGTCAGAGGTTAAAGTTTGTGTCAGAAGACCTCTCCAGCCTCCTAGAGTCACCCACCAATACACGGGTAGGATATATTAAATCTGCACACTCCAGCCTCAATGGGTTTCCTGTGTAAATACATAAAATCTAATGTACTGTAGATGTTTACGTGCACGTCAGACTGTGAAATTTGATATAGGTATGATGATTTTGAAAATGATTTGCAGATCTATGTCTTACTTTGGATCTTAGTAGGATCTTACTTTGACCCAAATTGCTACAGCAGGAAGGGGTTGATACATTTTACGTAAGGGAGTCAGAAATTTCAAAGTGGAAATTCCGAACTTCAGAAGCCTTTTTAAACCTCAAATACACTACTACATGCATCTACATGCAAACTTAATCTGTGTCTGGGAAACAGCCCCAAAGAGTGTTTGTCTGTTGTAGCGTTAATGTTTGCTGTAGTAAACTTGACATGCAGTGGTTATGAATGTTGCCCTGTTGATGCTCTGCTTGAAGGTGTAATATGTGTAGTATAGTAGTGTGTTTTTGTATGCATTAAAGCTGACCGTCTGTCTATCTATCAGTCTTCACTGTCTGACTCTGATGACCTAGAAGAGATGGAGAGACTGAGGAAAGACCACATCGAGGCTCTGAGAGAAATCAAGAAACTACAGGTACATATTGCCGGAGTTCGAGATATCAAACATTAGTAGGTCAGAAAACAGAAACGTGAATACATGAGCATATACAGTATATAGACAATTTATGTTATTTTTTGTTGCCGTGTCTCTACATTCTTCAGGAGCAGTTGGCAGAGTCCGAGAGACTTCAACTGCAGATGCAGGGAGAGCTGAACAATGTCAAACAGGTGTGTTAGTACGGTTTATCTGGGGGGGTTGCATAGATGTTTCCCCATTCACCAGAGGGAGTTCTGCACAAGCACACTTAAAGTGCATACTGTACAAGTGAAAAACGTTTTGACACACCTACTCATTCCAGGGTTTTTCTTTATTTGTATTATTTTCTACATTGTAGAATAATAGTGAAGACATCAAAACTATGAAATAACACATATGGAATCAAGTAGTAACCAAAAAAGTGTTACACAAATCAAAATATATTTGAGAATCTTCGAAGTAGCCAGTTGTCTTGATGACAACTTTGCACACTCTTGGCATTTTCTCAACCAGAGAATCATGAGGTAGTCACCTGGAATGCATTTAAATGACACTTTGGAACAGATTTAAAAAAAAAAAAAAAGTTAATCACTTGGAGCTTGATTTGCTGGTGTTTTTTTTTTTAAATTTTAGGTCCAGCAATAATAATTTAAAAAAATGAAGAATCTTGATGGTTATAAAGATACAGAGAACGAGCCACAGTCCAACTCAAGCTTTATTAACGACCAGTCGGGAAGTGGTAGCATACAAGCACTATATCTTCAAAATGTATCCTTAGTTCCCAGCTTATATTGAGCAAGCAAGGGTCTTTTCCTGGTCTTAGCCTATGGAATTCATACAGTACTACAATAACAGGATTGTCTTGTGAATGGCTGTGTCTTGTCTACTACTTAGTAAAAAGCCATACTGTGTACTAATCGTACCACATACTATCTAGAACATATTGTTCAGTAAAACTGCATTCAATAAGCAACAAATATAAACGTACTAGCTCAACCATACTAACAATGAGTCGTGTAATGCGCAATTGTGTTGATCCCAGCATTTGTTCATTTTTGGTAAAGCGAGTCTCCCTATCTGATTATAAGCTGTTGTCAAACACACACGGGTTTGGAAAGAAGATTCCCCTTCTCTATAGTGTGCAGCGAATTCTACTCGATGAAAAGCCAAAGTGACTACGCATGTAAAGCTTTAACTACAATTTGGAAATTTCACATTTACCACATTCTATTTTCACATACCACAAAAAAAGCCCATGAGTATCCAATACTACATACACCAAACCACATGAGTATCCAATACTGAAACAAACAGACCACTCATTATAAACTCCTTGAACCACATCACTAAGTGGTTAATCAACCTTAGTGCTACTAGAGCAGTCACGGTCCCTTTGACGTATGCCATCATCCCCAAGCATCCTCTGAGTACACTTCCCAAATGACACACTATTCCGGGTTATAGTGCACTTCTTTGACCAGGGCTCTGTTCAAAAGTAGTGCACTTCTTTGACCAGGGCTCTGTTCAAAAGTAGTGCACTTCTTTGACCAGGGCTCTGTTCAAAAGTAGTGCACTTCTTTGACCAGGGCTCTGTTCAAAAGTAGTGCACTACTGTATGTAGGGAATAGGGTATCATTTCGGAAGCGTACTCTGAGCTTGTTGAGAGCACTGGGTTTAGCACATCCTGTAGTAGCAGCACTTACAGTACCGTGTGTAGGCGGGAGAAACAGACAGAACAGTGGAACAAACTCACTGTATGAAGTGCGAGACTCCAGGGAACACAGAAGAGGGTGGACCCTAAGTAAAATAAAGAAATACACCCTCTCTGTACTGTGAGTCATAGACACAGCACACTTGGCCTCACCTCCACTCCTCTACGGGTCGGTCTCCCACACACTCTGGATGCGTCCCAAATGGTACCTTATTCCCTATGATGGACAACTGGACCAGAGTAGTGCACTATATAGGGAATAGGGTGCCATTTGAGATGCATATTCTGATACAAGTGTTGCGTAAAGAGCACAGATCAATATCCACATTTATCCACAGGCAATATTAATATGTCCATCAGGAACCGGGATGGTAACATCTTTCTTTCTTTCTTTCTTTCTTTCTTTCTTTCTTTCTTTCTTTCTTTCTTTCTTTCTTTCATATACTTCCTTCTTTACTGCATGTTTGTCACGACCATGACTGCATGCAATGCCTTCATAAAGTATTCACACTACTTGACTTTTCCAAAATGTTGTTCTGTTACAAGGTGGGATTAAAATGGATTTAATTGTCATTTTTTGTGTGAAAAATCTACAGAAAATGCTCTAAGTGGAAAAAATAAAGTCAAAGTGGAATAAATCAATAAATAATGAATACACTAATATATATTGATTAGATAAGTATTCAACCCCCTGAGTCAATACTCAGGATGTTCCAGGATAAGGATATGGACAGTCAAATCAAATCAAATCAAATTTTATTTGTCACATACACATGGTTAGCAGATGTTAATGCGAGTGTAGCGAAATGCTTGTGCTTCTAGTTACGACAATGCAGTAATAACCAACAAGTAATCTAGCTAACAATTCCAAAACTACTACCTTATAGACACAAGTGTAAGGGGATAAAGAATATGTACATAAAGATATATGAATGAGTGATGGTACAGAGCGACATAGGCAAGATACAGTAGATGGTATTGAGTGCAGTATATACATATGAGATGAGTATGTAAATAAAGTGGCACAGTTAAAGTGGCTAGTGATACATGTATTACATAAAGATGCAGTAGAGAGGCAGGACAGGATGTTCCGGTGCTCACCTCTCTCTTCCACCAGGTATGACCACATCCTGAAGTCAATACATGTTAGAATCACCTTTGGCAGTGATTACAATTGTGACATTTTCTGGGTAAATCTCTAAGAGCTTTGCACACCTGGATTTTTACAATATTTGCACATGATTATTTTTTAAATTCTTCAAGCTCTGTCAAGATGCTTGTTGATCATTGCTAGACAGCCATTTTCAAGTATTGGCTTTAGATTTTCAAGCAGATTTAAGTCAAAACTGTAACTCGGCCACTAAGGAAGATTCAATGTCGTCTAGGTAAGCAACTCCTGCTGAAAGGTGGAAAGCAGACTAAACCAGGTTTTCCTCTAGGATTTTGCTTGTGATTAGCTCTATTCCAATTATTTTTATTTTTTAAAAACTCCCTAGTCCTTGCCAATGACAAGCATACCCATAACAGAATGCAACCACCACCATGCTTGAAAATATGAAGAGTGGTTCTCTGTGATGTGTTGGATTTGCCCCAAACATAACACTTTGTATTCAGGACATAAAGTCAATGTTTTTGCTGTTTTAGTGCCTTATAGCAAATAGGATGCATGTTTTGGAATATTTTTATTATGTACAGGCTTTCTTTTTATTCTCATTTAGGTTAGTATTGTGGAGTAACTACAATGTTGTTGATCAATCCTCCATTTTCTCCGATCTTAGCCATTAAACTCTGTAACTGTTTTAAAGTCACCATTTGCCTCATGGTGAAATCCCTGAACGGTTTCCTTCCTCTCTGGCAACTCAGTTAGTTATGACGCCTGTATCTTCGTAGTGACTGGGTGTATTGATACACCATCCAAAGTGTAATTATTAACGTCACCATGCTCAAAGGGAATATTCAATGCCTGCTTTTTTTCCCCCATCTACCAATAGGTCCCCTTCTTCGCGAGGCATTTAAAACCTCCCTGGTCTTTGTGGTTGAAATTCATGTTAAACACTATTAGTCCATGCAACTTATGTGACTTGTTTAGCAGACTTTTACTCCTAAACGTATTTAGGCTTACCATAACAAAGGGGTTTACTTGTTGACTCAAAACATTTCAGCATTTCATTTTTTTATTAATTTGTTAAAAATTCTAAAAACATCTTTCCACTTTGACATTATGTGGTGTGAAGGCCAGTGACACAACATCTCAATTTAATACATATTAAATTCAGGCTGTAAAACAACAACATGTGGAAAAAGTCAAGGGGTGTGAATACTTTCCTGAAAGCACTTTATGTAGCCAGTCCCTGGCTTTCAGGTTAAAGCTCTACTGTAACAAACACACAAGCACATACAAATGCAGGCGCCACATGCACACACACACACACACACACACACACACACACACACACACACACACACACACACACACACACACACACACACACACACAGAGACAATGCACGTACACACACACACATGCACACACACACACACAAACAGGTTTAGCTGTGTGCGAGTAACTGTAAACTCTAGCTTCGTCTGTGTATTCAGCAGTGTAACTATTTAACCTTCTACGTACACTACACTGGGTTGGTATGGTCATGTATAGTCAAAATAAATTGTCACATGCTTTGCAAACAACAGGTGTAGACTAACAGTGAAAAACTTACTTCCAACAATGCAGAGAGAGAAAAAAGATACATAATTGAAAAAGCATAACATGAGGAATAAATACACCAAGCGTAACAATAACTTGGCTGTATACATGAGGTCCCAGTACCGAGTCAACGTGCTGGGGCACGAGGCATTTAAAAAAAAAAAAAATATATATATATATATATATATATATATACAGTACCAGTCAAAAGTTTGGACACACCTAGTCATTCAAGGGTTTTTCTTAATTTGTACTATTTTCTACATTTCGAATAATAGTGAAGACATCAAAACTATGTAATAACACGTAGGGAATCATGTAGTAACCAAAAAAGTGTTAAACAAATTAAAATATATTTTATATTTGAGATTCTTCAAAGTAGCCACCCTTTGCCTTGATGGCAGCTTTGCACACTCTTGGCATTCTCTCAACTAGCTTCATGAGGAGTGCTTTTCCGATAGTCTTGAAGGAGTTCCCACATATGCTGAGCACTTGTTGGCTGCTTTCCCTTCACTCTGCAGTTCAACTCATCCCAAATCATCTCAATTGGGTTGAGGCCAGGTCATCTGATGCAGCACTCCATCACTCTCCTAATAAACAGTAACAGCAACATATGTGATGAATCGAAAGAGTCAATGCAGGGGCGGCAGGTAGCCTAGTGGTTAGAGCGCTGGACTTGAAACCGAAAGGTTCGCAAGATCAAATCCCCGAGCTGGCAAGGTAAAAATCTGTTGTTCTGCCCAGTTAACCCACTGTTCTTAGGCTGTCATTGAAAATAAGAATTTGTTCTTAATGTTCTTAACTGATTTGCCAGATACTCTGGATTGGTTAACTATTTAAATAACTAATTAGCAGTCTTGTTGGTTCCATATTTGGTTCATCGGTACCTCTTGCCATGCGGTAGCAGAGAAACAGTTTATGACTTAGGTGGCTACTTTCTCTCACACCGCCTTGGAGCTCGGCCCCAGTGAGTGATGTACTGGGCCGTACGCATTACCCTTTTTAGCGCATTGCGGTTAGATGCCAAGCAGTTGCCATACCAGGTAGTGATGCAGCCAGTCAAGATGCTCTCAATGCTGTAGAACTTTTTGAGGATCTTAGGGCCTGTGGGGCCTGTGACAAATCTTTTCAGTCTCCTGAGGGGGAAGATGTTGTCGTGCCTTCTTCACGACTGTGTTGGTGTGTGCTGTGCGGACCATGATAATTCCTTAGTGATGTTGACACAGAGGAACTTGAAGCTCTCGACATGCCCTGTCGATGTGGATGCGGGCGTGCTCAGCCCTTCGTTTCCTGTAGTCCGCAATCAGCTCATTTGTCTTGCTGACGTTGAGGGAGAGGTTGTTGACTTGGCACCACAATGCCAGTTCTCTGACCTCCTCCCTTTAGGCTGTCTCATCATTGTCGGTGATCAGGCCTACCACTGTCGTGTCGTCTGCAAACTTAATGATGGTGTTGGAGTCGTGTGCGGCAACGCAGTCGTGGGTGAACAGGGGCCCTCGTGTTGAGGGTCACCGTGGCGGATGTGTTGTTGCCTACTCTCACCACCTGTGTCCAGTCCTTCATACTGGACACAGAGACATAAATACGTTTATCTGACTCTGGGGAAGTAGATAACGGGCCTCATTGGTTTTCTGATTATTTTGCATCAGTCATGTTCTCTTTCTAGATCATATTTATCTGCATCCCAAATGGCACCCTATTCCCTTTATATTGCACTACTTTTCACCAGGGCCCATCCAAATGGCACCCTATTCAAAAAAGTAGTGAACTTCATAGGGTCAAAAGTAGTGCACTATATAGGGAATAGGGTGCCATTTGGGATGCTACATTGAAGAGCTCTCTATAGTGATCCCCTGCAGACTCCACAGCTACAGGCTCAGCAGCAGTGGTGTAAAGTACTTAACTAAACATTGTTTAAAGTACTAATTAAGTCATTTTGGGGGTCTATCTGTACTATTTATCATTTTGACAACTTGTAATTTAAAGAAAACAATGTACTTTTTACCCCATACATTTTCCCTGACACCCCAAAAGTGCTCCTTACACTTTGAATGCTTAGCAAGACCGGAAAATGGTCCAATTCACGCACTTAAGAGAACATCCCTGGTCATACCAACTGCCTCTGATCTGGCTGACTCACTAAACACACATGCTTGATTTGTAAATGTTGTCCCCATGATATCTGTAAGAAAATGGTGCTGTCTGGGTTGCTTAATACAATGAATTTGAAACTATTTATAGTTTTAGTTTTGATACTTAAGTATAACTAAATATTTTTAGACTTTTTACTCAAATAGTATTTTCCTGGGTGACTTTCACTTTTACTTGAGCCCTTTTCTGTTATTAGGTATCTTTACTTTTCTCCAGTATGAGATTTGGGTACTTTTTCCACCACTGCTCAGCAGCTTCACATAACTAAACTCCTGCTGTCACCCCAGCCTGGCCTCAAAGAGTCGAAGTAACATGGTCAATTTAAATCTGTGACACTCAAACAGGAGGGAGGTTGGTCGGGGAGGATGGGTGGGCGTATAACAACCCAAAGGTTGCGTGTTCGAATCGCATCACAGATCTTTTTAGCTAGTTAGTAGCAACTTTGCAACTACTTGCTACATTTTAGCTGCTCTGCAGCTACTTAGCATGTCAGCTAACCCTTCGCCTAATCTTAACCCTAACCCCTAACCCTAAGTTTTCCCAGCTAGCACATTTGGTTCCTTGGAAGTTGTGGGAACATATGTTTTTGGTTTGCCATTGGTTCTGGGAACAAAGACATACGTTTCCTGACTGGTAAGACTGTTTTAAACGTTCTGAGAATGGAAGTAACATTTTCGCCTGTTCTGGGAACTTAACATTTTTAGGTTTCATGGAGCGTCTGAGAACGTTTTACTATGGATCCCTGAACGTTTTCTTTATGCTAAACTTCTGAAATTCCCACTTAAGAAACATATGGTTCTCGGAACATTATGTGCTAGCTGGGTGTCCTGCACCATTCCCAGAACGTTGTGGGAAGGTTGTATGCAAAATAACCGTAGGACAACAACACACTCACCAAGGTCCAAACCAAAAATATGTGCTAGCTGGGTAACCCTTCCACTAACCTTAACCCCTAATCCTATCATACTAAAGGGAGGGAGAAAGATTTAAGTTTACTATGTTAAGTCTACCCCTGAGTCCAGGTTGGTCACCCCAGACAGTACACAGAAAACATTACACAAGCGGATAAATAAAATCAATTATTTACAAGAAAAATGTATGAAATATGCATACAGAGTGGAAGTATTGAATTGAGCCAGGGGAGAGTCCTGCTGTTTCTCTTTGTGAAGGGTTATATTGCCAACTGGTATGACTTGATTAGGGTTATTTTGTAGAGCTGAGGGGGGAAGGGGAGATGAAGATGGAGAGATGAAGAAATGGGAAACATTACAATTTGTCATTAGTGTCCAAGGTCACCAAGATTAGTATTTGCCATGGACATTGGGGCACAGACACTCATACATGGACTCATACACATACTTCTCTTGCTTTCTCCTCCCCTGTCTCTACCTCTCTACGTCTCTACCTCTCTCTCAATTCAATTCAAGGGGCTTTATTGGCATGGGAAACATATGTTAACATTGCCAAAGCAAGTGAAGTAGATAATATACAAAAGTGAAATAAACAATAAAAATGAACAGTAAACATTACACTCACAGAAGTACCTAAAGAATAAACCCATTACAAAGTCATAGTAAAAAAAAAGAAGGTCAACCAGTTTTGACAATTAGCGGGTAACGGCCTAATTCTGCTCTGCATGCATTATTTGGTGTTTTACGTTGTACACAGAGGACATTTTTTCAGAGTTCTACATGCAGAGTCTCAATTTGGTGTTTGTCCCATTTTTTTAATTATTGGTTGGTGAGTGGACACCAGACCTCACAACTATAAAGGGCAATGGGTTCTATTAATGATTCAAGTATTTTTAGCCAGATCCTAATTGGTATGTCAAATTTGATGTTCCTTTTGATGGCATAGAATGCCCTTCTTGCCTTGTCTCTCAGATCGTTCACAACTTTGTGGAAGTTACCTGTGGCGCTAATGTTTAGGCCAATGTATGTATAGCTCGTCTGTGGGGTTGCTTGGGGTTGCTCGTCTGTGGGGTTCTATAATGAAGAGGCCTGGTCTGACCCACTCGGGGGGGGGGGGGGAGGGGTGTATCTTTCTCAAGGGAGAGCTTCTCCTGCTGGGCTAATTCTTTGAGTAGGTGAAAGTCCAGCTGAAACTGTTTGGGGTTCACTTGTACCATTACTGTTCCAGACTTATAGAGATGTATATTGGCTGACTCAGAGTCCTCGTTGTCTAGTATCCTGAGTTTCCACCCCTCGTCAACACCCCCTCTCTTAACAGAGGGGTAGTGTGCTAATATAGCACTGTGCCCTGCCAGGGGATGGTTTGTGTAGAAGAGGAGGTTGCTGATGTTCCCATTTTTATAATAGTCAGCAAAAAGTGTCTCTTGACTTTCCATAAGGAGCTTCATTTTGTGATCTTTTCTTGCCTTATCATTCTTTACATACCCAGGGTACTGTATTTTAATTACCTATGAACAGCAGGAGGCAGCTTCTAAGGCCTCTCCATTTGGTTGGAGTAGACTGTGCAACTCTCCTGCCATTGTTGGGCTAAAGGGCTTTGACAGCTCTCACTTGACACGTTAGTGCTAATTGAAGTTGTATCAAGCTTAGCAGCCTTCATTTAGCATTCAGTCATTATAAAGTAATGTAATGCGTTTTTCTTCTTGGCTTTTGGAAATAAAATATAGCTTCAGACTAAACATTACTAAACTTACGTAGTTCCAGGTTGGATGGTGTTTTCAGGTTTCTGTTGTTTTCCAGAGCATTTGCTGTATAGCGCTGGAATAAAAATATTTTGTAGTTGTAAGCCTTCCAGGGGATTCTGTAATTCCATCCAAAATCAGGTTGTAGGTTTTGAGTTTTGATTTGAAGTGAAGGTTATGTTGTAGAGGGTAGCATCCTGTATATGTTACTGACAAAAGTTGATCCAACTCTAAATCTCTCTCTCTCTCTCTCTCTCTCTCTCTCTCTCTCTCTCTCTCTCTCTCTCTCTAATAACTTTCCTCTGAAACTCCTCAGTCTATTCTTGTTCTGAGAAATGAAGGCTATTCCATGCGAGAAATTGCCAAGAAACTGAAGATGTCGTACAGTGCTGTGTCCTTCTCCCTTCACAAAACAGCGTAAACTGGCTGTAACCAGAATAGAAAGAGGAGTGGGAGGCCCCGGTGCACAACTGAGCAAGAGGACAAATACATTAGAGTGTCTAGTTTGAGAAACAGACGCCTCACAAGTCCTCAACTGGCAGCTTCATGAAATAGTACCCACAAAACACCAGTCTCAACGTCAACAGTGAAGAGGCGACTCTGGGATGCTGGCCTTCTACAGTTATTTGTTTCTGGCCATTTTGAGCCTGTAATTGAACCCACAAATGCGGATGCTCCAGATACTCAACTAGTCTAAAGAACGCCAGTTTTATTGCTTCTTTAATCAGGACAACAGTTTTCATCTCTGCTAACATAATTGCAAAAGGGTTTTCTTATGATCAATTAGCCTTTTAAAATTATAAACGTGGATTAGCTAACACAACGTGCCATTGGAACACAGGAGTGATAGTTGCTGATAATGGGCCTCTGTACGCCGATGTAGATATAACACAAAAACATCTGCCGTTTCCAGCTACAATAGTCATTTACAACATTAACAATGTCTACACTGTATTTCTGTTTAATTTGATGTTATTTTAATGGACCTAAAATGTGTTTTTCTTCCAAAAACAAGATCTTTTCTATTTGACCCCAAATTTTTGAATGGTAGTTTACATATTTATACTGATACGTTATGGAGGGCTTTCTCTACTTTTCATGTCTTTCCCGTGTGCTGTGATCTATCCCAGCTTAAGTCTTA
This sequence comes from Oncorhynchus mykiss, assembly GCF_057628025.1. Taxonomy (NCBI): domain Eukaryota; kingdom Metazoa; phylum Chordata; class Actinopteri; order Salmoniformes; family Salmonidae; genus Oncorhynchus; species Oncorhynchus mykiss. The sequence continues at coordinate 40,880,736 of NC_143041.1, forward strand.
TCTCTCTCTCTCTCTCTCTCTCTCTCTCTCTCCTCTTCTCGGAACGTCGGTTCTCAGAATTGATAGAATTCCCAGTATTCTAACCGGAAACAACAGGAACAGTTAGTCTGGAGTGTGCGTGTGTGTGCGTGTGTGTGCGTGTGTGTGTGTGAGAGAGAGAGAGAGAGAGAGATACACCAGGGGAGATATTTATTTTTATCCATCAGCAGAGATCAGAAATTACCCCAGAAAATGTGTTGTCAAAATTGTTGTTTATGTCCATGTGAGTTATGACTAGACTGCTACATCCTTGACCTGTTTCTACTGACTTACTGATGGATAATGGAACACCAGGTAGGGGGTAGCACAGGGGTTCTGTAAAATAGGTTTCAAACTCACTGACCAATGCATGTTATGCCACTAGAAACACGAAACAGGATGTTTTTTTAGGTCTTCAGAGGCCGGAAGTAATCGTCACCAAATGTTTTTTTGTTAAAAGTATGAGCTGCACCTTAATAACAGATGACAGCTTGTGTAGATGGTAACAGAAGTAAAAATGGGCCACAGCCTTCAATGTCACTTATCTACCATATTATCATGGTATCAGGTACGGCCAGGAGTTTTCCAGGCCAGGTTACGTGGTCAGAAAAACTAGTGCGTTGTCTCTACTCCAGTGCGTTGTCTCTACTCTAGTCCGTTGTCTCTACTCCAGTGCGTTGTCTCTACTCTAGTGCGTTGTCTCTACTCTAGTGTGTTATCTCTACTCTAGTGTGTTGTCTCTACTCTAGTGCGTTGTCTCTACTCTAGTGCGTTGTCTCTACTCCAGTGCGTTGTCTCTACTCCAGTGCGTTGTCTCTACTCTAGTGCGTTGTCTCTACTCTAGTGCGTTGTCTCTACTCTAGTTCGTTGTCTCTACTCCAGTGCGTTGTCTCTACTCTAGTTCGCTGTCTCTACTGTAGCTAGTGAGTTGTCTCTACTCTAGTCTGTTGTCTCTACTGTAGCTAGTGAGTTGTCTCTACTCTAGTACGTTGTCTCTACTCCAGTGCGTTGTCTCTACTCTAGTCCGTGGTCTCTACTCCAGTGCATTGTCTCTACTCTAGTGCGTTGTCTCTACTCTAGTTCATTGTCTCTACTCTAGTGTGTTGTCTCTACTCTAGTGTGTTGTCTCTACTCTAGTGCATCGTCTCTACTCCAGTGCGTTGTCTCTACTCTAGTTCGTTGTCTCTACTGTAGCTAGTGAGTTGTCTCTACTCTAGTCCGTTGTCTCTGTTGTAGCTAGTGAATTGTCTCTACTCTAGTGCGTTGTCTCTACTCTAGTGCGTTGTCTCTACTCTAGTGCGTTGTCTCTACTCCAGTGCGTTGTCTCTACTCTAGTCCGTTGTCTCTACTGTAGCTAGTGAGTTGTCTCTACTCTAGTCCGTTGTCTCTACTGTAGCTAGTGAGTTGTCTCTACTCTAGTTCGTTGTCTCTACTCCAGTGTGTTGTCTCTACTCTACTCTAGCGCGTTGTCTCTATTCTAGCTCGTTCTCTACTCTAGCGAGTTGTCTCTAGCTTGTGAGAATGACCTCAGAACACTTATCCTCCATCAATGAATGACCAGACAGCTAAAATCCTCGGGAAGAAGTGAATAATTGTTTTGAAGCAAAGTACCATTCAAACCGAGAAAATAATGTAGCATCCTGCTTTTTCATTGTTGTTCATTCTTTCTTTCGTTCATTCATTCCTTCCTTCCTTCCTTCCTTCCTCCTTTCGTTCGTTAATTCAAGCAGTAAAATGTTCCCTCACAATTTCAACATGCACTGAACCTTTGCCTATTGAATTTAATTTATTTTGGGACACAGACATATACAACAAAATGTACAATGTGGACCCAGAGGATATCACTTGAAAGTATTAATTAAGACGTTTGTTTCTAAAGGTGTTCTCGATGGTAAAAACAATGACACATATAATGACTCAAATAGAAGACAAAATTACGAACAACCATAAATACATACATTTATATTGACGTCCTAAAAAATGTGTCACTATTCACAGCACTTCTCCCTAACCTTAAAAATCAACCATATTCATTTCACATTAAAACAATCAATTCATTGCACATCACACCGATCCTTTAAATAAATACACCTGGCCAGCAGTAGGGCACTGGAGTGGTTTCTCTTTCTTAGACAACCTTGTCTAAAATGAAAAACTTTGCCTGCTTTTTAAAGCTATTTTTATTTGCTTGATCTCCAAGGGAAGGCTATTCCATAGACAAATGCCTGTATGGAAAACGTGCTCCTCGCAGTACTGTTTACTCTTGGGATTTTACTAGACATAACACCAGCTCTGGTATTGGTTATAAGACCATATCAATGTGGTTTTTCATGTAACCTGGGCCACGATCATTTAAGATGTCAAACATATGATTTAAGTTTAAGTTGGTCCACTCTGGACTCAAGGCAACAAGTCCACCTCCCGGAACTCCTGTACCCCTGTTCCTGTTTAACTGTCCTCTCCTGTCGATGGTAGGAGGTCAAGTCTGGAGTTGAGGAGAGCCGTGCACTGCGGAGCAGGATCCACCTGTCTGAGGCAGCCCAGAAGCAGGCCAGGGGGATGGAGATGGATTATGAGGAGGTGATCCATCTCCTGGAGGCTGAGATAGCTGAGCTCCAGACCCAGAGGACAGAGCAGCCCGGCCAGTCCAGCCTGGTGCAGGTAACACAGACTGAGTCTCAAATCATACCCTTTAATCTCTAGATACAGCAGTGCACTACTGTAGACCAGAGCCAATACCCTACACAGTGCTATTATTGTTCATGTAGTGCACTACTGTAGACCAGAGCCAATACCCTACACAGTGCTATTATTGTTCATGTAGTCCACTACTGTAGACCAGAGCCAATACCCTAGACAGTGCTATTATTGTTCATGTAGTCCACTACTGTAGACCAGAGCCAATACCCTAGACAGTGCTATTATTGTTCATGTAGTGCACTACTGTAGACCAGAGCCAATACCCTACACAGTGCTATTATTGTTCATGTAGTCCACTACTGTAGACCAGAGCCAATACCCTACACAGTGCTATTATTGTTCATGTAGTGCACTACTGTAGACCAGAGCCAATACCCTAGACAGTGCTATTATTGTTCATGTAGTGCACTACTGTAGACCTGAGCCAATACCCTACACAGTGCTATTATTGTTCATGTAGTGCACTACTGTAGACCAGAGCCAATACCCTACACAGTGCTATTATTGTTCATTTAGTGCACTACTGTAGACCAGAGCCAATACCCTAGACAGTGCTATTATTGTTCATGTAGTCCACTACTGTAGACCAGAGCCAATACCCTAGACAGTGCTATTATTGTTCATGTAGTGCACTACTGTAGACCAGAGCCAATACCCTACACAGTGCTATTATTGTTCATGTAGTCCACTACTGTAGACCAGAGCCAATACCCTAGACAGTGCTATTATTGTTCATGTAGTGCACTACTGTAGACCTGAGCCAATACCCTACACAGTGCTATTATTGTTCATGTAGTGCACTACTGTAGACCAGAGCCAATACCCTACACAGTGCTATTATTGTTCATTTAGTGCACTACTGTAGACCAGAGCCAATACCCTAGACAGTGCTATTATTGTTCATGTAGTCCACTACTGTAGACCAGAGCCAATACCCTAGACAGTGCTATTATTGTTCATGTAGTGCACTACTGTAGACCAGAGCCAATACCCTACACAGTGCTATTATTGTTCATGTAGTGCACTACTGTAGACCAGAGCCAATACCCTACACAGTGCTATTATTGTTCATTTAGTGCACTACTGTAGACCTGAGCCAATACCCTACACAGTGCTATTATTGTTCATGTAGTGCACTACTGTAGACCAGAGCCAATACCCTACACAGTGCTATTATTGTTCATGTAGTGCACTACTGTAGACCAGAGCCAATACCCTACACAGTGCTATTATTGTTCATTTAGTGCACTACTGTAGACCTGAGCCAATATCCTACACAGTGCTATTATTGTTCATTTAGTGCACTACTGTAGACCTGAGCCAATATCCTACACAGTGCTATGACCTCCTGGCGAAGATGTTTTTTTGTTGCTCTCTTCTGGTACTGTCTTTCCTTCTCTCTCTCCTTTTCATGTCATTCTCCTTTTCCTTTTTTTAGTGTGTTGCAGGACCTATAAACCCAGTCTGAGGTAACAGACTTCACTGTCCGTCCGTTTGTGTGTGGGGCCTATTAAACCTGTGCCCAGTCTGAGCTAACAGACTACATTCCCCTGTTGGAATGAATAACAGTCTACTCCTCGACCGCATGTATTATTAACATGTATCACATGCACGCTTAAATGTCTTACTGACGTCGGGAGCATGTATTAATAACATGTATCACATGCACGCTTAAATGTCTTACTGACGTCGGCGGCCACGGAGAACGAGAGCCCACAGTCCTTGGGAGCGCAATATGTCGGTGGCTCTGGGTTATCCTCAAAGTGGGCAAAGAAGGTGTTTAGTTTGTCCAGAAGCAAGATGTCCGCAACGACTCAACCACACGTATTATTAACTTGGTTTAAGGCAGGGATGAGGAACAAGCGGCCCGCGGCTCCCCTTTTGTAGGCCCGCAGATCCATTTCCAAAAACTGCTGTTGAGAGTTAGAATAGTAGAACACACAAGGTGCAACTAGCTCCAAAACTGCAACATTTCCTCAATGCCCCATGGCAAAATGTGTAGAATTGCAGGAAATGAACTCTAAAACTGGTAGGTAAAGTCCGTTCCAGGTTACTCTTCTCCCCAGTGCTGCTAGGTAAAGTCCGCTCCAGGTTTCTCCCTCTCCCCTCTGCTGCTAGGTAAAGTCCGTTCCAGGTTCCTCCCCTCCCCTCTGCTGCTAGGTAAAGTCCGCTCCAGGTTCCTCCCTCTCCCCTCTGCTGCTAGGTAAAGTCCGTTCCAGGTTCCTCCCTCTCCCCAGTGCTGCTAGGTAAAGTCCGCTCCAGGTTCTTCCCTCTCCCCTCTGCTGCGAGGTAAAGTCCGCTCCAGGTTCCTCCCTCTCCCCAGTGCTGCTAGGTAAAGTCCGCACCAGGTTCCTCCATCTCCCCAGTGCTGCTAGGTAAAGTCCGCTCCAGGTTCTTCCCTCTCCCCAGTGCTGCTAGGTAAAGTCCGCTCCAGGTTCCTCCCTCTCCCCTCTGCTGCTAGGTAAAGTCCGCTCCAGGTTCCTCCCCTCCCCAGTGCTGCTAGGTAAAGTCCGCTCCAGGAGAACACACTCTTGTGGGGCCCTTGTGTTGTGGATCAGCGCAGTGGAGGTGTTGTTTCCTACCTTCAGCACCTGGGGGCGGCCCATCAGGAAGTCCAGGACCCAGTTGCACAGGGTGGGGTTCAGACCCAGGGTCCTGAGCTTAATGATGAGCTTGGAGGGTACTATGGTGTATTCCTCTTGTCCAGATGGGATAGGGCAGTGTGAGGTGCAATGGCGATTGCATCATCTGTGGATCTATCGGGGCGGTATGCAAATTGAGGTGCATCTATGGTGTCAGGTAAGGTGGAGGTGATATGATCCTTAACAAGCCTCTCAAAGCACTTCATGATGACAGAAGTGAGTGCTACGGGTCGATAGTCATTTAGTTCAGTTACCTTTGCTTTCTTGGGTACAGGAAGAAGGGTGGGGATCTTGAAGCAAGTGGGTGCCTTCAGACTAAGATAGGGGGAGATTGAATATGTCCGTAAACACTCCAGCCAGATGGTCTGTGCATGCTTTGAAGACGCGGCTAGGGATACCGTCTAGACCTGCAGTCTTGTGAGGGTTAACACACTTAAATGTCTTACTCACGTCGGCCACGGAGAACGAGAGCCCACAGTCCTTGGGAGCGGACCATGACGGTGGGAATGTGTTATCCTCAAAGCGGGCAAGGAAGATGTTTAGCTTGTCCAGAAGCAAGACATTAGTGTCTGCGATGAGGCTGGTTTTCCCTTTGTAATCCGGGATTGTCTGTAGACCCTGCCACATACAGTTGAAGTCGGAAGTTTCCATACTCTTAGGTTGGAATCATTAAAACTCTTTTTTCAACCACTCCACAAATTTCTTGTTAACAAACTATAGTTTTGGCAAGTCGGTTAGGACAACTACTTTGCGCATGACACAAGTAATTCTTCCAACAATTGTTTACAGACAGATTATTTCACATATAATTCACTGTTTCACAATTCCACTGGGTCAGAAGTTTACATACACTAAGTTGACTGTGCCTATAAACGGCTTGGAAAATTCCAGAAAAGTATGTCATGACTTCAGAAGCTTCTGATAGGCTAATTGACATCATTTGAGTCAATTTGAGGTGTACCTGTGGATGTATTTCAAGGCCTACCTTCAAACTCAGTGCCTCTTTGCTTGACATCATGGGAAAATCAAAAGAAATCAACCAACACCTCAGAATTTTTTTTGTAGACTTCCACAAGTCTGGTTCATCCTTGGGAGCAATTTTCAAACGCCTGAAGGTACCACATTCATCTGTACAAACAATAGTACGCAAGTATAAACACCATGGGACCACACAGCTGTCATACCGCTCAGGAAGTAGACACGTTCTGTCTCCTAGATATGAACGTACTTTGGTGTGAAAAGTGCAAATCAATCCCAGAACAACAGCAAAGGACCTTGTGAAGATGCTGGAGGAAACAGGTACAAACGTATCTATATCCACAATAAAACGAGTCCTATATCGACATAACCTGAAAGGCTTCTCAGCAAGGAAGAAGCCACTGCTCCAAAACAGCCATAAAAAAGCCATACTACAGTTTGCTACTGCACATGGTGACCAAGATCGTACTTTTTGGAGAAATGTCCTCTGGTCTGATGAAACAAAAATGAGCGGCCTTTCAGTTTGGCCATAATGACCATCGTTATGTTTGGAGGAAAAAGGGAGATGCTTGCAAGCCGAAGAACACCATCCCAACCATGAAGCATGGGGGTGGCAGAATCATGTTGTGGGGGTGCTTTGCTGCAGGAGGGACTGGTGCACTCCACAAAATAGATGGCATCATGAGGATATATTGAAGTAACATCAAGACATCCATCAGGAAGTTAAAGCTTGGTTGCAAATGGGTCTTCCAAATGGACAATGACCCCAAGCATACTTCCAAAGTTGTGGTAAAATGGCTTAAGGACAACAAAGTCAAGGTATTAGAGTGGCCATCTCAAAGCCCTGACCTCAATCCTATAGAAAATTTGTGGGCAGAACTGAAAAAAGCGTGTGCGAGCAAGGAGGCCTACAAACTCACTCAGTTACACCAGCTCTGTCAGGAGGAATGGGCCAAAATTCACCCAACTTATGGTGGGAAGCTTGTGGAAGGCTACCCGAAACATTTGACCCAAGTTAACCAATTTAAAGGCAATGCTACGAAATACTAATTGAATGTATGTACATTTCTGACCCACTGGGAATGTGATGAAAGAAATAAAAGCTGAATCAAATCATTCTCTCAACTATTATTCTGAGATTTCACATTCTTAAAATAAAGTAATCCTAACTGACCTAAAACAGGGAATTATGAAAAACTGAGTTTAAATGTATTTGGCTAAGGTGTATGTAAACTTCCTACTTCAACTGTTCGTGCCTGAGCCATTGAATTGTTTGTATTCTACCAAATTCCCAGTCACCTTGCCGTGAAATGAAGTGGTTTACGCTTTCAGTTTTGCGCGAATGCTGCCATCTGAACACGGTTTTTGGTTTGGGTTTTAATAGTCACAGTGGGAACAACATTCCCTCTGCACTTCCTTGATGAACTCAGTCACCGTGTCCGTGTATACGTTAACGTTAATGTTATTCTCCCTTGCCTATAGCATGGATTCTGATTGGTCAGACCAGCGTTGAATAGATCTTAGCACGGGCACTTCCTGTTTGAGTTTCTGCCTATAGCAAGGGAGAAGCAGAATGGAGTCGTGATCTGATTTGCCGAAGGGAGGGCCTTGTAGCCATCCCGGAAGGGAGAGTAACAATGGTCGAGATTTTTTGTAGCATGAGTACTACAACCAATGTGTTGATAAAACTTCGGTAGCGTTTTCCTCAAATTTGCTTTGTTATGATCCTGAGCTACAATAAATACGGCCTCGGGATATGTGGTTTCCAGTTTGCACAAAGTCCAATGTAGTTCCTTGAGGGCCGTCGTGGTATCGACTTGAAGGGGAATATACACGGCTGTGACTATAACTGAAGATAATTATTTTGGGAGGTAATTTGGTCGACATTTGTTTGTGAGATATTCTAGGTCGCCTGATCAAAAGGACTTCTGTTCCTGTACGTTATCACAATCACACCATGAGTTGTTAATCATGAAACATGCACCCTCGCCTTTCTTCTTCCTGGAGAGTTCTTTATTCCTGTCTGTGTGATGTACTGAGAACCCAGTTGGCTGTATGGACGGGGAGAGTATATCCGGAGAGAGCCATGATTCCGTGAAACAGAGAATGTTACAGTCCCTGATGTCTCTCTGGAAGGAAACCCTCGCCCTGAGCTCTTGTACTTTATTGTCCAAGGACTGAACATTAGCGAGTAAAATACTCGGAAGCTGTGGATGGTGTGTACGCCTCCTGAGTCGGACTTGAAGTCAATTCTGAATACCTCTTTTCCGCCAGTGGCGTCTTGAAGCGGCCTCTGGGATAAGTTCAATAATCTGGGGGGTACGAACAAAAGATCCAATTCGGGAAAGTTGTTTTTCTGTTCGTAGTGCTGGTGAATTACTGTAGCTGATATCTGATATCTACAGTGCCTTGCGAAAGTATTCGGCCCCCTTGAACTTTGCAACCTTTTGCCACATTTCAGGTTTCAAACATAAAGATATAAAACTGTATTTTTTTGTGAAGAATAAAGAAGAAGAAGAAAGTGGGACACAATCATGAAGTGGAACGACATTTATTGGATATTTCAAACTTTTTTAACAAATCAATAACTGAAAAATTGGGCGTGCAAAATTATTCAGCCCCCTTAAGTTAATACTTTGTAGCGCCACCTTTTGCTGCGATTACAGCTGTAAGTCGCTTGGGGTATGTCTCTATCAGTTTTGCACATCGAGAGACTGAAATTTTTTCCCATTCCTCCTTGCAAAACAGCTCGAGCTCAGTGAGGTTGGATGGAGAGCATTTGTGAACAGCAGTTTTCAGTTCTTTCCACAGATTCTCGATTGGATTCAGGTCTGGACTTTGACTAGGCCATTCTAACACCTGGATATGTTTATTTTTGAACCATTCCATTGTAGATTTTGCTTTATGTTTTGGATCATTGTCTTGTTGGAAGACAAATCTCCGTCCCAGTCTCAGGTCTTTTGCAGACTCCATCAGGTTTTCTTCCAGAATGGTCCTGTATTTGGCTCCATCCATCTTCCCATCAATTTTAACCATCTTCCCTGTCCCTGCTGAAGAAAAGCAGGCCCAAACCATGATGCTGCCACCACCATGTTTGACAGTGGGGATGGTGTGTTCAGCTGTGTTGCTTTTACGCCAAACATAACGTTTTGCATTGTTGCCAAAAAGTTCAATTTTGGTTTCATCTGACCAGAGCACCTTCTTCCACATGTTTGGTGTGTCTCCCAGGTGGCTTGTGGCAAACTTTAAACAACACTTTTTATGGATATCTTTAAGAAATGGCTTTCTTCTTGCGACTCTTCCATAAAGGCCAGATTTGTGCAATATACGACTGATTGTTGTCCTATGGACAGAGTTTCCCACCTCAGCTGTAGATCTCTGCAGTTCATCCAGAGTGATCATGGGCCTCTTGGCTGCATCTCTGATCAGTCTTCTCCTTGTATGAGCTGAAAGTTTAGAGGGACGGCCAGGTCTTGGTAGATTTGCAGTGGTCTGATACTCCTTCCATTTCAATATTATCGCTTGCACAGTGCTCCTTGGGATGTTTAAAGCTTGGGAAATCTTTTTGTATCCAAATCCGGCTTTAAACTTCTTCACAACAGTATCTCGGACCTGCCTGGTGTGTTCCTTGTTCTTCATGATGCTCTCTGCACTTTTAACGGACCTCTGAGACTATCACAGTGCAGGTGCATTTATACGGAGACTTGATTACACACAGGTGGATTGTATTTATCATCATTAGTCATTTAGGTCAACATTGGATCATTCAGAGATCCTCACTGAACTTCTGGAGAGAGTTTGCTGCACTGAAAGTAAAGGGGCTGAATAATTTTGCACGCCCAATTTTTCAGTTTTTGATTTGTTAAAAAAGTTTGAAATATCCAATAAATGTCGTTCCACTTCATGATTGTGTGCCACTTGTTGTTGATTCTTCACAAAAAAATACAGTTTTATATCTTTATGTTTGAAACCTGAAATGTGGCAAAAGGTCGCAAAGTTCAAGGGGGCCGAATACTTTCGCAAGGCACTGTATAAGTTTTTTTCCGGCTGTATGTAATAACAAAAAAAGTTCTGGCCTTATAATGTAAAAATGTACATACAAAAAAACGAAATTCTGCAAAGTTGCTAAGAAACTGGAAGCTAAGCTGTCATGTCTGTCGGCGCCATCTTCCAGGTCCCTCCCTCGCCCCTGTGCTGTGCTAAGCAAAGCTCCTGGTTTTCCCCTTTACCTGCTAGGATTCCCTGCTTCCCTGTGTGAGTAAAATAAGTTCAAACTTCTCCCTCATTCTTAACATCATCTCCTCTCCTTGCTTTTCCTTTCTCTCCTGTCACTCCCCACCCTTCCTTACTGTGTGAGTCCCCTCCAGATCTCCAATCCTCATGTACGTGAAACCACTCCAGGTTTTCTCTCTGTCCTGTTCAGTAAAAGTGGGTCAGCATTTGACTTGTATTATTCAGGACCAGAGCTGCTCCTGCTGCATCATTAATGTATTGATGTTGAAGCTCAGTGACGTTCATTTAATGTTGTCAGGTTATTTGTACTGATCTGGCTAGCGACCAGTACCTGGACCATGATTACATCACCAGTCACTCTTTTGGCACTCAGAGTACATACAGTACGTCAATGGAAAAGTGTTTATAAACAAACAAAGTAGTATCACACTTTAAGCAGTCACTGAAAAGTCAATAGATTAGTTTGCAATAGTTTATAAAAAATAATAAACAATCATCAATGAATGACACTTTATTGAAAATGTCACTATTGAAAATTAGGGCTGTAAAAAAACATGTTTTATTGTGTTCATAGCAGGATTTGCTGTGGTTCATCAAGATTAATCGCAAATTCAGAATTTGCTCAAATTGAGCTGTAATTTAAGATTCTTTATACAAAAAGCATTACAAGAATATTGACAACTTGATTTTGTCCAAAGTAACAGTTAGAAAAATCAGGTAAATTGATAAAGCACGCTTTCATTAACCTCAATGTCAACTTGTTTTCAGTGTATTTTCTACACTTCCAGACAATGCGATTAGTCACGATAAAATAAAATAATTGTGCACTAAAATACAAAAAATTAACTGAGTAGCTATGACAGCCCTACTGAAAATACAGCCAATCTTTCAACTTGAAAACTCATCCAGATGTAGGCAATTCAGTAAATTCCAAGCTGACGACCTGATCTCTGTGTTGTTGTCCTTTCTGATAGGATGAGACAGAGGAACTGAAGAAGAGAGTGGCCGTTCTGGAGTGTCAACTAAGGAAGAACGAGGAGGCCAAAAAGGGTTTTGAGGTGTCCATGGGTAAACTGCTCAACTTCGTGGAGGTACAGTGCCTAGTGAAAGTTTACACACCCCTTGCAGTCTTCACATTTTGCGGCCTTAAAATGACATCTAAGGATGCTCTATTTTTATTTGAAAAAGAAAATGTGTCTGTGTCTTTGAGTATTTTTTAAATACATACCAATAATTTCCAACTGTATTTGAAAATAAATATCAAAATAAAAAACATCAAGTACTTACTTTGAAATGCATGTGAATGTCATTGAAATATCTTAAATAGTATTTATTCCCAGATCTGATAAATAGGCTTGTGGTGTTCAGAAATGTGGTCTCATCGCATGTGTCCCAAATGGCACCCTATTCTCTTTATAGTGCCCTAATTTTGACAAGAGCCATGTATGGGCCCTATGTATGGGCCCTATGCATGGGCCCTATGCTTGGGCCCTATGCTTGGGCCCTATGTATGGGCCCTGGTCAAAAGTAGCACACCATATAGGAAATAGAGTATTGGAGACAGCTGCCAACTCACAAATAATACTAATCTTGTCATTCCTTCCCGGTCAGAATGTCCAAGACTTCCTCATTGAAAATCAAGGACCTGTGAAGAGCTTCAGGTAAGAATGTCTATGGTGCTCAGTAGGAATAGAGTGAACATTAATAAAAATGTCTGCCTCCGTCCTTTCCCTTTCAAAAGCCGGCTGTCTTTCTGAGCATCTCATTCATTCATTGTATACAGGAAACCGTTAATGGGTTATGGTGACATTAGATTGCAGCGAGTGATGCACAAAAAGATGACATTTAACTTGTTGCTAGTAGCAACAGTTGGCAGACAGCAGATCTCTGACCAAGTCTATTTACTCCTAATTGTAAAGACAAGCATAAAAGCTTTTTTTAAAATTTTTTTTAATAACAGACCATTTTTCCTGAACCTTTTCAGTTAATGAGACAGCATGTTATTCTATATAATCCCATCAGTTTTACTAAACTGTGTGTCTATAAAGACCCAGTATGTAAGACCTCCTGTAACTTCTCTTCGCGTGTGTGTGCGGGAGTGAGTGTGTGTGTGTCTAGCAGTCTCTAACAAATTCCAATCTCTAAGATCTCCTGCAGCTTTCCTTTGTGTTTATGCGTGTCTTCATCTATCCGTGTGTGTGTGTCTGTGTGCCTACTCCTGTGTGTGTCTTCATCTATCTGTGTATGTGTGTCTGTGTGCCTGCTCCTGTGTGTGTCTTCATCTATCCGTGTGTGTGTGTGTCTGTGTGCCTACTCCTGTGTGTGTCTTCATCTATCTGTGTATGTGTGTCTGTGTGCCTACTCCTGTGTGTGTCTGTGTGCTTACTCCTGTGTGTGTCTTCATCTATCTGTGTATGTGTGCGTTTGACCCAGGCACCTCTGCAGGACCCATATCGGTGGGTAGGTGTGTAATGAGGGACCCTGTAGACAGCAGAACCCATTTAGTAGAGTTCTCCTCTCGTCTGCTACTTATCCAACAGGATGGAGTAGAGCTCTGAATCAAGCATCAGACTCAGCTGAATGATAATTAACAGTTGTGAAGGGTCCCACATGGTTTCTGAGTCATTCCACGAAATGAGTTCCTTTTTGGTCCCTTTTGATATTTCAAGTAGAAATTGTGCACCAATAAAAGCCTGTTATATTAAATGAAGTGATCTTTACTATAGACTAGATGGAGAATTCAATCAGATGTTTTATATGAATAAAGGCTGAAGTACCAAAATGTCCCTCTGTCAAAGCTGTCACTTCTAGGAAGATTTTAACCCACTCAATCCCAACATTACTCCAAGTTGAACCATCATTGTAAAGCCTTAGTTATTTTAGTTACATTGACAGTCATTTCTGAAGATTGTTATTTATTTAATGTGATCAGTAATTCATTTACATCTGCCCTTCATGGTAAGGTCCACTCTGTTACGTTGTCTGAACTCTCATTTTAATATGGTGAAACTATTCCCTTTTAAAATGATCTAAAGATGCATTGAGTCTAACGACTCCGGGATGGTGGCCTTCTAGGCAGAGTTGCAAAGAAAAAGCCATCTCTCAGACTTGTCAATAAAAAGAAAAGATTAAGATGGGGAAAATAACACAGACACTGGACAGAGGAACTCTGCCTAGAAGGCCAGCATCCCGGAGTCGCCTCTTCACTGTTGACGTTGAGACTGGTGTTTTGCCGATACTATTTAATGAAGCTGCCAGTTGAGGTCTTGTGGGGCGTCTATGCATAATCTGAGTTTTGGAGTGTGCCCCTGGCAATCCGAAAGAAAATGGTGCCGTCTGGTTTGCTTAATATATGGAATTTGAAATCATTTAGACTTTTACTTTTGATACTTAAGTACATTTCAGCAATTACATGTAATTTGATACTTAAGTATATTTAGAACCAAATACTTTTATACTTTTACTTAAGTAGTATTTTACTTGGTGACTTTAACTTTTACGAGAGTAACTTTCTATTAAGGTATCTATACTTTTACTCAAGTATCACATTTGGGTACTTTTTCCACCACTGTGCCTAAGTTTGCTAATCTTGCCAATGAAAAAAAATCTAAATATTGCCCCCTTGCTAGATTGACAAATACAGCCATGCTTAAAACAGTGTAAAAATACTGTCAGCTTGAAAGTTTAACTCTATACCTGTGTGTGTCTCTGCAGCTCCGGTGACGTGAAGGCTGGAGCCTCCTCTCAGCCCCTGGGAGCCCGGGCGGGGAAGAAGTCCCAGTGGACGGCCGCCACACTAACCGCGGAGGCTAAAGAACTCACACGGACTGTTAGCGCCATTCTGGAGGTGGAGTGTAAGTGATCTATCATCTCGACTCACTGCATGCCTGCATGTCGTCTCTATCCCTGGTCTAGCATGCAATTCCAATCAGCTCAACAGACACCGAATCACCTCCATAGTTCTGAAACCAACCAAAAACCAACTGGATAACAGACACCAAACCAACCAAATTATGTCCATAGCTACTAAGCTAACCAAAATCAACCAGCTCAACAGACCTCAAACAATCTAGTTACTAAGCCAACCAAAACCAACCGGATAACAGACACCAAGCCATCTTTGTAGTTACTATACACGTCTCAATGGCCATCTTTTAGTTGAGTGGCCTGTAAGAAAATGATGGACATCCTTGTACCTAAGGATCAGACAACAGAATGAGACCGTAAAGCAGCTAAGCTACTTTGAGAAGTTCAGTCTCTGTGTCCAGTGGAGTTGAATGAACCAGAGACTAATTGTTCCGTAGTTACTCGTGTTTTCTCTGTAGTCATCGTCTAGTGGACGGACAGAATGATCTTTCATTCAACATGAAATGTAGTGTTGATGATGTTCGCAATGTTCGACTTCCTATAGATTTGTGTTTTGAATCAAATAATTGTTTTCAGAATTGTACCAGTGTATCTAGAAATGTACAATAAGACCGTAGTCAATACAAAAAACATCCTCATACATGCACCTGATCAAGTCAGTCGCTAACCATACTGTAGCCCTGAATGTAGTGGGATGGGAGAAAGCCAAGTACATCAAAAGGGGGAAAACCTTCCACATCGGGACATAATAACTCCACGGGGAACGAAAACAGAAGCGAAGAAGATGATTGAGAGGAAGAGGGGTTAGATACTGATGTCGTCATTACTAACAAGATTCTTCAGGAATTACAATATACAGCATCTGGACCAGGAGCCATATGGGAGCAAACTGTTTCCGATTGTTCAATTCAGTTCTAATTGGTGTCAGGTTGTGAGCAGGGTGAGAAGTTTTTATTTATTTATTAATTTGTTTTATTTATTTCACCTTTATTTAACCAGGTAGGCTAGTTGAGAACAAGTTCTCATTTACAACTGCGACCTGGCCAAGATAAAGCATAGCAGTGTGAACAGACAACACAGAGTTACACATGGAGTAAACAATTAACAAGTCAATAACACAGTAGAAAAAAAGAGTCTATAAACATTGTGTGCAAAAGGCATGAGGAGGTAGGCGAATAATTACAATTTTGCAGATTAACACTGGAGTGATAAATGATCAGATGGTCATGTACAGGTAGAGATATTGGTGTGCAAAAGAGCAGAAAAGTAAATAAATAAAAACAGTATGGGGATGAGGTAGGTAAAATTGGGTGGGCTATTTACCGATAGACTATGTACAGCTGCAGCGATCGGTTAGCTGCTCAGATAGCAGATGTTTGAAGTTGGTGAGGGAGATTAAAGTCTCCAACTTCAGCCATTTTTTTCAATTCGTCCCAGTCACAGGCAGCAGAGAACTGGAACGAAAGGCGGCCAAATGAGGTGTTGGCTTTAGGGATGATCAGTGAGATACACCTGCTGAAGCGCGTGCTACGGGTGGGTGTTGCCATCGTGACCAGTGAACTGAGATAAGGTGGAGCTTTACCTAGCATGGACTTGTAGATGACCTGGAGCCAGTGGGTCTGGCGAAGAATATGTATCGAGGGCCAGCCGACTAGAGCATACAGGTCGCAGTGGTGGGTGGTATAAGGTGCTTTAGTAACAAAACGGATGCCACTGTGATAAACTGCATCCAGTTTGCTGAGTAGAGTATTGGAAGCTATTTTGTAGATGACATCGCCGATGTCGAGGATCGGTAGGAAAGTCAGTTTTACTAGGGTAAGTTTGGCGGCGTGAGTGAAGGAGGCTTTGTTGCAGAATAGAATGCCGACTCTAGATTTGATTTTAGATTGGAGATGTTTGATATGAGTCTGGAGGAGAGTTTACAGTCTAGCCAGACACCTAGGTACTTATAGATGTCCACATATTCTAGGTCAGAACCATCCAGGGTGGTGATGCTGGTCAGGCGTGCGGGTGCGGGCAGCGAATGGTTGAAAAGCATGTATTTGGTTTTACTAGCGTTTAAGAGCAGTTGGAGGCCACGTAAGAAGTGTTGTATGGCATTGAAGCTCGTTTGGAGGTAGAGCCATATATTAAGAGACTACGGTTTCAGAATGGACGCCATGTTAGCACCTTCATTCTTGAAATGTTGGCGATGTAACAATACGAGAGTGCCTCCGATAGTTCCCTCTGAAATTACCGACTAAAACAAGCAAAACAGAGCAGCGAATTTAAGACATTTTTACTGATTACCATTCGGAACAATGTGTATCCAAGTCGGTATTGTGGTGTCAACAAATTGCACATCAGCTTTCACTGGACATCTTCATAGTTTTCAAAACCTTTCACAAATAAACAGCACAATGCGTAACCATAAATTATCACTTAGCAACGGCTATGGAGGAGAAAGTGGCGCTTTCGGAATGTTCAGACAGAAACCACATTGGCCCAACTCTCTGTATCGATGCCTCTGGTGAGAAGTACTGACCTCCGAGGTCACGGTCTCCTCTCTAGTTTAACCTTGTCTGATCCAACAAAACTTTCTCCTGACCCCTGACCCCTCTTGACCTTTCCCAGTCAGAGGTGAAGCAGCCAATCAACCAGGTGATCTAAATCTCACCCATAGAGATAGATAGAGGATTCTAGTGCCCAAAATTCTGTTTTAGCATGGGCAGTGCCATTGTGAGGACATAACCATTTTGAAGTAGTCAACTGGTTGGGACTTCCTATGGGTTTAGGAAGGATCACATAATTCCATCCAGTTCATCAGGAGGGATCAGCCAATGAATTATACCCGTGAGAAAACAATTTACTGCAGGTGGCAGTAAATTGTCAATCTTGGCTTTATACCTGTTCAAACAACAAACTCCAGGTGGCAGTATGCACCCTTTCAGTTTGTTTACCAACTCATATAAGTAGTAGCAGAAGAAGAAGAAATGGAGATTGGCCTCAATGGTGCTTCCCATGCTCTCATAGACGCCATAATGAGACAGATACAATGTTTCATCCTCTAACTATCTCTATGCTCTCACCTGAGGCGGACGCGTCATTGTGACTCTGGGGTGTGTCAACTCAGCCCTATGGGCCCTGGTCAAAAGTAGTGCACTAAATATGGAATAGGGTGCCATTTTGGGATGTAGGCTTTCTCTCTTTCTGTTTTCATTTTTGGTAATCATAGATGAATGTCAGATACAAAAAATTAAAATGTACTGTCCTTGATAATATGAGTCAGTGTTGGAGAACTAGAAAATGTATGGCAGGATTAGAGAACTAGAAAAGGTATGGTAGGATTAGAGGAGAACTAGAAAAGGTCCTGTAGGATTAGAGAACTATAAAAGGTATGGTAGGATTAGAGAACCATAAAAGGTATGGTAGGATTAGAGGAGAACTAGAAAAGGTCCTGTAGGATTAGAGAACTAGAAAAGGTATGGTAGGATTAGAGAACTATAAAAGGTATGGTAGGATTAGAGAACTAGAAAAGGTATGGTAGGATTAGAGGAGAACTAGAAAAGGTCCTGTAGGATTAGAGAACTAGAAAAGGTATGGTAGGATTAGAGAACTAGAAAATATATGGTAGGATTAGAGGAGAACTAGAAAAGGTATGGTAGGATTAGAGGAGAACTAGAAAAGGTCCTGTAGGATTAGAGAACTAGAAAAGGTATGGTAGGATTAAAGGCTGCCAGACTGTTACTTTACACTTCTGAGGCTGGTAATAATATCAAGTGATTCTGTGAAACAAAAGAAGGTCCTGTGAGAAGAACGGTGGTTTTTCGATGACTTCTAAGAGAACATTGGATCATTTGTCAAATATATTGTGATCGTTGGTGTGTTATGTAAACTTGTGTGTTAAGGAGGGATTAGATAAGTAGGTCAATCCAATAACAGACGACCCAAAGTATCAGTTAGAAAAATGTGTTAAAGTGTCACTCCACAATGATATAGTATAGTTGACAATACAAAATACCAATTGTAATAACCACACTGTGGACCACTCAGTTGAAGACACTGAAAGCGGCCATTGTCAAACATGGTACAGTATTTTAATTTGCTCATCTGTAATACACAATACTATCTATACATTATTGGTATCATTATTATACATTAGGTCGTCTGTACACACATGTATACATAAACAAAAACCAAAGTACGGTAGATAACAGGACATTTAGGCACATATAAAGAAACGACTCCATTTCTTATTTCCATCCAGTTTCCAGTTGACGAAAAGGATGAGCCCTGATGTGGTTGTGTTCCCCGTAGGACAGCAAGGCTCAAGATTTTCAATAGATCTAGCATTACAAAAACAACAGATGTTTATCTAAGGGAGTGTTTGTTTATGTACATGTGTGTGTGTGTGTGTGTGTGTGTGTGTGTGTGTTTGTGTACGTACGTGTGTGTGTACGTACGTGTGTGTGTGTTTGTGTACGTGTGTGTGTGTTTGTGTACGTGCGTGCGTGCGTGTGTGTGTTTGTGTGCACGTGTGTGTGTTTGTGTGCACGTGTGTGTGTGTTTGTGTACGTGTGTGTGCGTGTTTGTGTGTGTGTGTGTGCGTGTTTGTGTGTGCATGTTTGTGTACGTGTGTGTTTGTGTACGTGTGTGTGTGTGTTTGTGTACGTGTGTGTGTGTGTGTTTTGTGTATGTGTGCGCGTGTGTTTGTACTTTAGACATTCTCCTCTCCCCAGATCCCATCTTAGTCATTTTCACTGGGTTCAGTGTTGCTTGGTTGTGTACTGCTGAGGAAAACCATCTTACCTTACATTTCAACCAGGTGATCTTTCTGAGTGGACAAACACACACACATTTTGGGTCACTAATATTGGATTGACCTACTTACCTACCACTTCTCAACACACACACACACACACACACACACACACACACACACACACACACACACACACACACACACACACACACACACACAACCTAATCACACTCTTTTGTTTGCGCAAAGGTTGTAATTGAATGGACTTGACTTGGAATTTAAAGAGTCCTCATTCTGTCTATTCAGTTCTAGGAACCTTTCTTAGACTTGCGTCATACTTACATCAAACTTACATAATATAATAATAATAATATATACCATTTAGCAGACAGCTTTATCCAATGCGACTTAGTCATGTTTGTATACATTTTGTACGTGTGAGTGTCCTCAGGAGTCGAACCCACAATCCTGGCGTTGCAAGCTCTTCAATCTATGCTGCTCAAACTCAACTCCTGACCTCCAAACCAGTTCCACTGCATTTTTTTCATTAGAAAGAAACAATCAGGGACTGATTTAGACCTGGACACCAGGTGGGTGCAATTAATTATCAGGTAGAACAGAAAACCAGGAGGCTCCGGATCTCGTAGGGTCAGAGTTGAGTACCCCTGCTCTATACCCGCTAAAGAATACAGGACCACCACATCATACACTTTATACAAAGTCCTTGTTTATGTACAGTATTGTTTATACTGTATATCGTATCCTCAGCAATAAATGTTTTCTACAGAACACTTGCTGTCTGCTATAAAGGGGTGGTTGGGGTTTAGGGTAATAGCACCAAAGTTAACCTGAGGTGTCATAAAACCTATGTAAACTGTTAATAATTGATGTATATTTACAGACAAATGTTTAGTTAGCTCTTGGAATTCTATATAACAGTACACAACTGTAAAGTGCAATACATTATGGGGGCTCAATGGCATTCTGCTATTAGCTACATAGGTTGGCAAGTAGCCTAGTGCTTAAGAGCGTTGGGCCAGTAACCGAAAGGGCGCTGGTTTGAATCCCTGAGCCGATTAGGTGGAAAATCTGTCTGCCTGTAAGTCGCTCTGGATAAGTGCGTCTGCTATATGACAAACATGTAAATGTTGCTATTCCAAACACAGTGTGCAGGTGGACAGACACATCTAACCTCCTCTTTGTAACTAATCAGTAGGATTGCAAAATTCCTGGAACTTTAATAAAAAATTCCTAGTTTTCCCAAAATCCTGGTTGGAGGATTCCCGGAATCTGGAAAAAAAGCATGAAATCCAGAATACTCCAACCAGGCATCCTGGAAAACCAGGGAAGTTTCTGAAATTTAACAACCCTACTAATCAAACACTTAGTCAATCACATTGATTTAGCATTGTTACATGTTACATTTTATATTTATAATACTGTTATTCAACCATTTCCTTTGCTTTAAAAACTGTCAAAATAAAATAAAAATCTGATCCCGTTAAGTGAATTTGCCTTATTCTGATCATGACTGATTATATCAAATCACAAGAAACAACCCTTTCTGATCATTCCACAGGCGAAAGCATTCAAAATATTTAACAATTTCATTTAACATTTGAATTTTTGAAGATTACAATATATTTTATAGAATACGTTTGGTATTAAAACATGTTTAACTGCAGAAATGATTTTAATGATGGTTGTAAATGTAAAGTGCCTTCAGAAAATATTCATAGCCCTTGACTTATTTCACATTTTGTTGTGTTACAGCCTGAATTCTTAATGGATTAAATATGTTTTTCTCACCCATCTACACACAATACCCCCTAATGACAAAGTGAAATAATGTTTTTAGACTTTTTTGCAAATTTATTGAAAATGAAATACATATCTTGTTTACATAAGTATTTACAACCCGGAGTCGATACATGTTGCAATCACCTTTGGCAGTGATGACAGCTGTGAGTCTTTCTGGGTAAGTCTAAGAGCGTTGCCCCACCTGTTTTGAGCCCCACCTGTTTTGAGCCACCCCTGTTTTTTGCATATTTTGGCATTAATTACGTGTCACATACTCATTTGCAAACAATGTAAACAAAATAATCATTGAGTTAATAAAGCCTCATACAAACATGGTCTCTTTTTTTGCTTTCTTGAGTAAGGCAGCTCCAAAATGCAGGTGTTGCAGTCTAGCTCGGTGCTTTCTGTGGTGGTGGGGCAGCCAGTGGAAAATATGGAGCGTAGGGGTTGGTAATGTTCTCTAGTTGCACTGTGATTGGTTCAGTGTTCTGTCACTCATGGGGACAACCACATCACTGCAAAATCTACAGGGAGAGTTAGAAAATTCAAGTACCCTGGGTGCTGCCATAGAGTTACATTAGAAGTGCCACAGATAAAATGACGTCAAATCACATATCTACCGTAGCTTTGATTGGACTGATGATGTCAACATCATACTTTCAAAATCTAGCTGGCAAGCTAGCAGTCATCGTGAATCAAGACGACAATCTACTGCCAAATCCTTTTCAATCCTTGTCATATGAAGAGAAACTATGACGAAACATATAAAGAAAACGCATCTGTGCTCATCGACCATTGGACATTAACAAGATAGCGCCGACAGAGATGGCAGCTTCGCTTCAAGTCCTTAGGAAACCAGAAAACCGTAAGTGTTATTACATACAGCCGGGAAAAGCTATTGGATATCAGAGACCTCGACCTTCGAGCCCGATGTCTGGTGCGCTATCGACTGTGCCGCAAAAGCATGCTCGTGCGGCAGAGTCGATTTCCGCGCTTATAAACCCAGGGTCGTTACACTACTCCCTCCTTTCAAAGAGCGCGTCCTCGCGCTAGCTAGCGACTCTACGTCTTACAGGAACGCGCTCACCGGCCAAGCACACGCACTGTTGTGGATGCAAGGTCCGATCCCTTCTGACACCAATGTAATGAAACAGCAGGGAGCAGGTCTCGAACCCTCGACCTTCGAGCCTGAGGTCCGATCCCTTCTGACACCAATGTAATGAAACAGCAGGGAGCAGGTCTCGAACCCTCAACCTTCGAGCCTGAGGTCCGATCCCTTCTGACACCAATGTAATGAAACAGCAGGGAGCAGGTCTCGAACCCTCGACCTTCGAGCCTGAGGTCCGATCCCTTCTGACACCAATGTAATGAAACAGCAGGGAGCAGGTCTCGAACCCTCGACCTTCGAGCCTGAGGTCCGATCCCTTCTGACACCAATGTAATGAAACAGCAGGGAGCAGGTCTCGAACCCTCGACCTTCGAGCCTGAGGTCCGATCCCTTCTGACACCAATGTAATGAAACAGCAGGGAGCAGGTCTCGAACCCTCGACCTTCGAGCCTGAGGTCCGATCACTTCTGACACCAATGTAATGACCTGACTAGATCATAAAGGAACAATTTGGGAAAGCATAACTTCGCCATGCTCAAAGGCATATTCAATGTCTGCTTATTTATTGTTACCCATCTACCAATTGGTGCCCTCCTTTGCAAGGCATTGGAAAACTCTCCTAGGTGTATGTGGTTGAATCACTGCTCGACTGAGGGACCTTACAGATAATTGTATGTGTGGGGTACAGAGGTGAGTCATTGAAAAGTCATGTTAAACACTGTTATTGCACACAGAGTGAGTCCATGTAACTTATTATGTGACTTGTTTAGCAACTGTTTAATCCTGAACTTATTAAGGCGTTGCCAAAACAAATACTTCTTAAACGCAAGACATTTCATCATTCCATTTTTAATGAATTTGTTAAAATGTTAAATTCTGGAGCATTGTTTGTAGGCCAGTGAGAAACAATCTACATTTAATCCATTTTAAAGTCAGGCTGTAACACAACAACATTTGGAAAGAGTAAAGGTTTACATTCTGAAGGCCCTGTAGAGACTGTATATTTGCCTTGTATACCTTTGGTTAAAGGTTAGGCTATGCAGTATGTTGAAAAAAACATATTGTGAAGTAGTACATAATAAACTTCAGTAAGTCCTTCCTCTAAATGGGTTCACTATTAGTCTACACATGTTGTTTACGAAGCACGTGACAAATACAATTTGATTTGATTTTACTATCTGTTATTAATGATATCATGTGATATATTTCAGGGTTAGGGTTCAATTTGATTTGATTTTACTATCTGTTATTAATGATATCATGTGATATATTTCAGGGTTAGGGTTGAATTTGGCTTTGCAGACACTCCTTTGGACTGTCCTGTCGCATCCCAGACAATACGTGTTGGTTCTTTCTGATCCTATGCTGGTTGGTTAGTAGTGTAGTAGTCAATCACCTATCTCCCTGTCTGTCACATTTGATGTTGAATTAGCTTTGTTGACTAGTTCATGTATAGGTGTATTGGATATCACCAGCCAATGAAGAAAGTCCACTGTGCGCTGCAGTGTTACTCCATCTCCTGCGGTGGTTAGTAGTCATGATGAATGTTTGCATGCCAGCCACAACCACTCCCTGTCTCCCTGTAGTCAAACATACTTACATACTGTATATGTGTGTGTGTGTGTGTGTGTTTGGGTCACCCCCATCAGTGTATTTACACACCAAATCCTAACCCCAGTCTGCATTCAGCAGAAAAGGCAGGAGGCAGACAGAGTATGTCATTCTCTCTGACTGTGTCCCAAATTGCTCTCTATTCCCTACTTTGTGCACTACTTTTGATCAGGGCTCATAGGGCTCCGGTAAAGAGTTGTGGACTAATAAGGGAATAGGGTGCCATTTTGGATATAGCCAGAGAGAATGAAACATCATTCAAATCCATAGATACTCATTCACTAATCCTGTCTGTCACCCAGGAAATATGAATACAAATACTGTACACAGTACAGTTCAAGCATTAAGGTCAGACAATTCCTGCTTTGTGTTGGTATTACTGGTATTACCACCCTGCTGCTAGCCCATCCCCAGTCTGTGTGTCCCAAATCACACCTTATTCACTATATATTGCCCTACATTTGACCAGACTAGTAGTAGTGAGTGCACTATATAGGCCATAGGGTGTCATTCTGTCTCTATGCTGTGAGTGAAAGCTGTGGTTGAGTTGGCACATGGCAGCTTTACGTCTTTTGTGTCACAGAGCTGCATCCTAACACAGACATCTTTACAATTAAGCACTTGAAGGTTAACTTTACACACTCCCATGTTAGATCCTGCTGCACCCGTTTAATACAGTCCATGGCACCTCTGTTATAGTCAGAATTAAATACTCTTAGAACTACTAAACACAAGGCTTTATGTTTTAGGCCCTCTGTCTCTCCTCTACTCCCCCCTCTGTTAGCTAAAATATTGTAATGACCTTTTTCAACCTTTTTTCTTGGCAACACAACAAGAAAGTAGAGAAAGACTGTGTGTGTGTTGTGTGGACAAGCAGCATGAGCGAGAGAGCCAAGCTTCAGCCCGACATCACACACTCACACACCAACTGACACTCACAAGTGCCTGATTGGCCCACTCTATTAGCCAAACAATGATCTTGTTTTTCTCCATATTATCTCAATCTCCAATGAGCTACCCAGGAAAGGGTGAAGAATAGCCCCCATTAATATGTAGCCATAGAAATAATTAATGAAATCAATGACTTGCGAACATCGGATAACATTCATATACAGCCCATCGCTGAAACTCACTTAGATAATTCCTTTGATATTACAGCAGTAGCAATACAAGTATATACTATCTACAGAAAATACAGGAATGCCTATGGGGGAGGTGTCTGTATATGTTCAGAGACGTGTATTCCTTTAAAGATGAGAGAGGATCTCTTGTCAAATGTTGTTGAAGTGTTGTGGTTGCAAATTCACCTGTCTCATCAAAGCCTCTTCTTCTGGGGGACTGCTATAGGCCCCAAGTGCTAACAGTCAGTATATGTTTAATATGTGTGCAATGCTTGATAATGTGTGTGATATTAAAAGAGGTCTATTTTCTGGGTGACCTGACTGGTTAGCAACTATCTGTCCTCTCAAGAGGAAGCTTCTAACTCTGACTAATGCCTGTAACATGACCCAGGTTATCACTCAACCAACTAGAGTGGACACCAATAGTGTTGTATCTGTGACATCGACTTGTATTTATCATATCTCCACTAATGCTGCAGAGCTTTGCTCCAAAGCAATATCAGTTCCCATTGGCTGTAATGACCATAACATTGTGGCAATATTGTTTAAGATGACGCCGACAGATAGGGCAACTCAGCTTCTAGCTCCTAAGCATCTTTGCAGTATTTTGTATTTTTTTGTGTTATTTCTTACATTATTAGCCCAGGAATGTTTTTGCATTATTACATACAGCCGGAAATAACTTTTGGATATCAGAGTGGTGGTAACTCACCAGCATTGCGACCAGGAATATGACTTTCCCAATTTGGATCCTTTGTTCGTACCACCCAGGGCAATTGAACTGTTTCCAGAGGCGGATCCAAAACAACGCCGGCGGAGAAGAGGTACTCGGAGTGGACTTCTAGTCCGACTCAGGAGGCTTTCACACCACCCACCGCTTCAGAGTATATTACTCGATAATGTTCAGTCTCTGGATAATAAAGTAGACGAGCTCAGGGCGAAAATCTCCTTTCAGAGAGATGTCAGGGATTGTAACATACTATGTTTCACATAAACATGTCTCTCTTGGGATATACTGTCTTCGTCCATACAGCCAGCTGGGTTCTCAGTACATTGCGCAGACAGGAATAAAGAACTCTCCGGAAAGACGGAGGTGTATGTTTTATGATTAACTACTCATAGTCTGATTGTGATAACATACAGAAACACAAGTCCTTTTGTTCTACCGACCTAGAATACCTCACAATCGAAATCCAACCGTATTACCTCCCAAGATAATTATCTTCAGTTAAAGTCATGTATATTCCCTCACGGCGGCCCTCAAAGAACTACACTGGACTTTGTGCAAACTGGAAACCACATTTCCTGAGGCCGCATTTATTGTAGCTGAGGATTATAACAAAGCAAATTTGAGGAAAACGCTACCGAAGTTCTACCAACACATTGACTGTAGCACTCGCTCTAAGAGAACATTAGACCACTGCTACTCAGCTTTTCGATAAATGCCTACAAGGCCCTCCCCCACCTTTCCTTCGGCAAATCTGATCACGGGTCCATTTTGCTCCTCCCTTCCTATAAGCAGAAACTCAAGTACCCGTACAAAGGACTATTCAATGCTGGTCTGACCAATCGGAATCCATGCTTCAAGATTGTTTTGATCACACGGATTGTGATATGTTCTGGGTAGCCTCTGAGAGAAACATTGACGAATACACTGATACGGTGACTGAGTTAATCAGGAAGTGTATAGAGACAAAATGGAGTCGCAATTCAATGGCTCTGACACGAGACGTATGTGGCAGGGTCTACAGACAATCACGGACTACAAAGGGAAAACCAGCACATCGTGGACACCGACATCTTGCTTCCGGACAAGCTAAACACCTTCTTCGCCCACTTTGAGAATAACACAGTGCCACCAACACGGGTCGCTACCAAGGACTCTGGGCTCTCTTTCTCTGTGGCCAAAGTGAGTAAGACATTTAAACGTGTTAACCCTCGCAAGGCTGCCGGCCCAGACGGCATCCCTAGCCGCGTCCTCAGAGCATACGCGGACCAGCTGGCAGGAGTGTTTACAGACATATTCAATCTCTCCCTATCCCAGTCTGCTGTCCCCACATGCTTCAAGATGGCCACCATTGTCCCTGTTCCCAAGAAAGCTGATCCTCAACATATTGGCCCCACAAGGGTGCGTGCTCAGCCCCCTCCTGTACTCCCTGTTCACCCATGACTGTATGGCCTCGCACACCTCCAACTCAATCATCCAGTTTGCAGACGACACAACAGTAGTCAGCCAGGACCTATATACTAGGCAGTCACCCAAGTCATAGACTGTTTTCTCTGCTACTGCATGGCAAGTGGTATTGGAGCACCAAGTCTTGGACCAAAAGGCTCCTTAACAGCTTCTTCCCCCAAACCATAACACTGCTGAACCCCCTTTGTGTTTCCACTGCTACTGTGTATTATCTATGCATAGTCACTTAGCCTCTCACTCAACGTCAAGAAAACAAAGGAGCTGATTGTGAAATTCAGGAAACCGCAGAGGGAGCACTCCCCTATCCATATCGATGGGACCGCAGTGGAGAAGGTGGAAAGCTTCAAGTTCCTCGGCATACACATCACTGATGATCTGAAGTGGTCCACCCACACAAATAATGGGGTGAAGAAGGCACTACAGCGCCACTTCAACCTCAGGAGGCAGAAGACATTTGGCTTGGCACCTAAAACCCTCACAAACCTTTACAGATGCACGATAGAGTGCATCCTATCAGGCTTTATCACCGCCTGGTATGGCAACTGCACCGCCCACAACTGCAGGGCTCTCCAGAGGGTGGGTTGGTCTGCCCAATGCATCACCGGGGGCAAACTACGTGCCCTCCAGGACACCTACAGCACCTGATGTCACAGGAAGGCCAAAAAAATTATCAAGGACAACAACCACCCGAGGTGAGGTCAGTACAGGTGCATCAAGGCCATCATATTGTTAAATAGCCATCACTAGGTGGCTTCCAACCGGTTACGTAATCCTGCACCTTTAGAGGCTGCTGCCCTATATCGAGTACATAGACTTGAAATCACTGGCCAGTTTAATAGTGGAACACTAGTCACTTTAATAATGTTAACATATTTTTGCTTTACTCATCTATGTATATACTGTATTCTATTCTACTGTATTTCAGTCTACAGTATGCCACTCTGACATTGCTCGTCCTAATATTTTTATATATTTCTTAATTCCGTTCTTTTACTTTTAGACTTGTGTGTATTATTGTGAATTGTTAGATATTACTGCACTGTTGGAGCTAGAAACACAAGCATTTTGCTACACCCACAATAACATCTGCTAAACATGTGTATGTGACCAATACAATTTGATTTAATAAGCCAAAGTACCAAAGTTTGGGCCTAAAGTATTTCATAAGAGATCATACAAAATGTTTCCTCATGACTCTTGTTGAAGATGTAAAAAAGACATGTTGGTCTGATGTGTATGAGGAAGTGAATCCAGATGCAGCATTAGACGTATTTGTACAATTATTAATACCAATTGGTGCCAAGCAGACACCTGTTAATAAAGTCACTTTGAGGATTGTTAGAGCCCCATGGATTGATGATGAATTAAAAAAATTGTAAGGTAAAAAAAAATTGTGCAAAATACAGCTGATTGGTTGACATACTGTAAATTGAGAAGAGTGAGACGGAAATATTATGTTTATGTATCGTGCTACTTTCTAATAACTAATTCGAAAGGTTCATGCAGGTGACTGACTGATCGTGTATGGAGGAATCCTCACTATCACTGTTCCTCACCTTGGCAGTACGCCCAGAATGTTGTTATGGGAACAACCGAGGTGTCTGTTTCAAGTCTCAACTTGGAGAGAGAGAGAGAGAGAGGGCCTCGTGAGGTATTGGTCAGTCACATGTGCGA
The DNA here is from genome assembly GCF_057628025.1 of Oncorhynchus mykiss. NCBI lineage: Eukaryota > Metazoa > Chordata > Actinopteri > Salmoniformes > Salmonidae > Oncorhynchus > Oncorhynchus mykiss. The sequence continues at coordinate 40,909,423 of NC_143041.1, forward strand.
GCCACCGGTAGTGATGAATGAATTATGATAAATCAATTTCCACCACAGAAGTTTTGTTACTAAACTTAACTAAAAGAAGAAGAAATTAAACTGAATTAAAGAAGGAAGATCTTCCTACTATTAAGTTGCATCCCCTCTTGCCTTCAGAACAGCAACATTTTGTTGGGGTGTGGACTCTACAAGGTGTCAAAAGCGTTCCATAGGGATGCTGGCCCATGTTGACTCCAATGCTTCCCACAGTTGTATAAAGTTGTCTGGATGTCCTTTTGGTGGTGGACTACTCGAGCGTTGTGCCAGTAACCGAAAGGTTGCTGGATCAAATCCCCGAGCTGACAAGGTAAAAAAATCTGTCTTTCTGCCCCTGAGCAAGGCAGTTAACCCACTGTTCCCTGGGTGCCGATGACGTGGATGTCGATTTAAGGCAGCCCCCCCCCCCCCCCCCCCCACACCTCTCTGATTCGAAGGGGTTGGGTTTAATGCAGAATAAACATTTCAGTTGAGTGCATTCATTTGTACTGACTAAGTATCCCCCTTTCCCATTCTTGGTAAACGCAGGAAACTGTTGAGTGTGAAAAACATGGCAATGCAATTCTTGACAAATTCAAAACAGTGCACCTGGCACCTACAACCATACCCAAATTCAAAGGCACTTCAATATTTTGTCTTGCCCATTCACCCTCTGAATAGCACACATACACAATCCATGTCTCAATTGTTTAAAGGCTTAAAAATCCTTCTTTAATCTGTCTCCTGCCCTTCATCTACACTGATTGAAGTGGATTTAACAGGTGACAATAAGGGATCATAGCATTCACCTGGATTCACCTGGTCGGTCTGGAAAAAGTTAACTTAGTGTATATTACCAAACCAAGATAAATGACATAAAACACAATGGAAAAATATTTTTGATTACCTTAAATTATATCATGGGCAGGAAACCCAAATCATCTACATCGTTCATTGACGTTGATGGCTCGTTCATAGCAAAACCTTTTGACATTGCCAATCATTTCAATGTCTATTTCACTAGTAAAGTTGAAAATCTCAGGAGTGAAATGATAACATTAAACAGTGAACCATCCTATTTTTGCATAAAATATCAATACTGAACAACAATATAAATGCAACAATTTCAAAGTCACAGTTCATATAAACAAATCAGTCAATTGAAATAAATAAATTAGGTCCTAATCTATGGATTTCACATGACTGGGAATACAGATATGCATCTGTTGGTCACAGATACCTTACAAAAAAAGGTAGGGGTGTGTATCAGAAAACCAGTCAGTGTCTGGTGTGACGACCATTTGCCTCATGCAGGGCGACACATCTTCTTCACATAGAGTTGATCAGGCCGTTGATTGCGGCCTGTGGAATGTTGTTCCACTCCTCTTCAATTGCTGTGTGAAGTTGCTGGATATTTGCGGGAACTGGAACGCGCTGTCGTACACGTCAATCCAGAGCATCCCAAACATGCTCAATGGGTGACATGCCATAACCCCACTCCTACCAGGGGGCACTCGGTTCACAATGATGACATCATCAAACCGCTCGCCCACACGGCGCCATACATGTTGTCTGCGGTTGTGAGGCCAGTTGGACAAAACTGCCAAATTCTCGAAAACGGCGTTGGAGGCAGCTTATGGTAGAGAACGTTACATTATCTGTCAACTGCTCTGATGGACATTCCTGCGAGACATCTGAGACATCTGTGGCATTGTGTTGTAATAAAACGGAACATTTTAGAGTGGCCTGTTATTGTCTCCAGGGTGCACCTGTGTAATGATCATACTGTTTAATCAGCTTGTTGATATGCCACAACGGTCAGGGGGATGGATTATCTTGGCAAAGGAGAAATGCTCAAAAACATATGCAAACAAATTTGTGCACAAAATTTGAGAGAAATAAGCTTTTTATGCATATGGAACATTTCTGGATCTTTTATTTCAGCTCATGAAACATGGGATAAACACTTTACATGTTGTGTTGATATTTTTGTTCAGTGTAATAATGAAAGAGAAACTACTGTTTTGAATTTGGCCAAGTCGGCGTGGGAGAGGTGGAAAAACGATTGTTATTTATCAATAAAGATAAGCCACCAGGTATAGACAACCTTGATGGGAAACTACTGAGAATAGTAGCAGATTGTATTGCCACCCCTATCTCTATCCAAAGACTAAAGGAGTATATGTGTCCACAGGAGTGGAAGGAAGCTAAAGTTATTCGACTGCCTAAAAATAGTAAAGCACTCTTTGCTGGCTCTAACACCCGTCCAATCAGTTTGCTACATGTTCTTAGTAAACTGATTGAGAGAATTGTGTTTGACCAAATACAATGCTATTTTTAGGATAACAAGGAAGATAACCATTGAGTTTCAGCACGCATACAGAGAAGGGCACTCAACTTGTACTGCACTAAGTAAGATGACAGATGATTGGTTAAAATAAATGGATAATAAGATGATAGTTGGAGCTGTATTGTTAAATTTCAATCCAGCCTTTTATGTGATTATAAATTGTTATTGAAAAAACTCATCAGCTGCCATTACATGGTGAGATTGTTATTTATCTAATAGAACCCGGAGAGTGTTTTTCAATGGAAGCTTCTCTCACATCAGATATGTACAGTGTGGTGTTCCTCAGAGCAGTTGCCTTGGGCCATTACTCTTCTCTATATTTTACAAATTGTTTTCCACTGGTCTTACACAAAGCTAGAACAACTATGTATGCAGATGATTCCACACTCTACATGTCAGCACCCAAAGCCAGTGAGCTCACTGAAATTCTAAATAAGAAGTTACAGTCAGTATTAGAATGGGTGATTAGTAATATACACTGTTGTATTTGGTTCCAAACATTCTCTAAGATCTAAACCTCGACTGGAGTTGTGCTTAAAGGGTGTGACCATTGAGTAAGTTAAACTCCTAGGTATGCCACTGGATGGTCAATTATCATGGCAAGTCATATTTTACCTTTATTTAACTAGGCAAGTCAGTTAAGAACAAATTCTTATTTTCAATGACGGCCTAGGAACAGTGGGTTAACTGCCTGTTCAGGGGCAGAACGACAGATTTGTACCTTGTCAGCTCGGGGATTCAAACTTGCAACCTTTCGGTTACTAGTCCAATGCTCTAACCACTAGGCTACCCTACCGCCCCATATTGACAAAATTGTGGTAAAGATGGGGACTGTACTAGTTGTTAGGTCTCTGGTCTTGTCCCATCTTGATTACTGTCCGTTAATATGGTCAAGTGCAGCATGCAAAACCGAGCAGCACGCCTTGCCCTTAACTGCACACACAGAACTTGCATGCCAGTCGTTCCTGGTTGACGGTTGATGAGAAATAAACTGCTTTCCTTCTAGTTTTTATGAGAAATATTACTGTGATGAACATTTGATTGTCTACATAATCAAATAACGTACAGCTCAGACACCCAGACATGCCACCAGGGGTCTCTTCACAGTCCCCAAGTCCAAAACGAATTCACAGCAACACACCATATTATACAGAGCCATGATCGAATTGAACTCCCATCTCCAATTACTCAGGCATACAGCAAAAATCCCTTCAGAAGTTGATAAAATAACATCCCATGGCACAATAGAGACTGTGAAATGACACAGACACACTATCACACTCTAACACACACACAATCTACACACACATTCTTTAGTTGCATTGTTTGTACATCGTTGTATTTTAAATGTATGTGACTGTCCTTGTCTATCAATCTATCAGTATTTGGTTACTTGATGTATTTTGTGTTTTTTGTGAGCCCAGGAAGAATATCTGCTGCTTTGGCAAATAAACCAAATACCAAAACCCTCTCTTTTCTGTCTTTTGTTCCAAAATGTGAGTGTTTTTTTTAAATACATTGGATAAAAATACAGACAGTGCTTCAAAATGGCATACCATATACTGTACTTGGATGAATAATGGAAGTAATGCTGGTTTAAAAGTTGATCAATGTATAATCCCATTTAGGATAATTTTTTACACTTGTGCTACATTGATCCTTAGGAAACATACACTTAAAAAACTAATTATTTCACCAAATTGCAAAAAAATGGATTCTCTGAACGTTATTTCACCAAGTTCCACCATTTAGGCAAACCATTAACAATATCACATATCCTATTATTGTATAATAAAGATGACCTTATTATTTTAAATTATGAAGCTTATCGTAGTACCCCAGAAAGTGACCTGGTGTGTCCATAGCATTCTATATCTAGTCTCTGTTGTGAAGCGTACATGAGGTGATGAAGTTAAACTTGTATGCAATTCACAACTAAATGTTTGCCATCAGATATCTTTTAATGATTTTCTGCCAGAAGTCAAAGAGCTTTGGATGAGTTATCTGTACAGCCGCCATGTTTTCCCTGTGCTTCCTACTAGGGTTTTTTTTCCCCTCTGTTCTTCTCCCCTCTGCTCCCTGTACACATGCTGCTCTTCCTTCAGAAAAGCGTGCACCAACAATTTGTTCATTTACACAATTTCTCTTGGTCACTTTCATTTGTAAATGTCCACACTCACCAAAAATGACATTCGGTAACTACTAGCTATGCTTGCATAACTTTGAGCTGGATCTGCCTGTCTTTGCAACTAGTTTACGTAGATGGAACTAGATTTTCACACTTTTGAAGAAAATGGATCATCTTGAAACCTGTAACAGTGTCTGCGGTCTCTTGACACAGGGGCCACCCCCAAGGGGTTAGGGGTATAGAGTTGGACTAGTAGAATGTATATTCCCATTCCAAACAACATTCCATATGTGGGTACACCGGTGGCCATGTTGGATGTACCACTTGGAATGTTCGATCAATTGATGCTTCTGTCATCCTCACTCAGAATTCAGTGCTGTGTTCTGTGTTCTACACCTGCAATGATGTCTGGATTGTGAGAAATCCAGTGGATCTATTAGTTCTGATTCTATGGTTACAGTCGACCTTTCACGAAAATATCATCCTGTCCCGCTTACTGTGAACAAAAAGTGTTATTTTACAGTAAGTATCGCAATCGCTGTACATGGCACAATAAACACAATGCACATATTTGGCACCAACGATAGTTCACACCCTCGGAAACAGAAAAACATGATATCGGTCAGAAAATCTCTTTGTGTCCCTCAATGTACAATGTGTATATTAGTGATCCATTTCACAGACTGGGTTTCACTCTGTTAATTCAATGTTGACAGACGGGGCCCGGGGATAAGCAGTTTGGTCTCAGGTTTTAGTGAACACATCAGTCACAGAAAATAAAGTATCCAATGATCTTGAACTGATCTGAATTGATTTGAACTGATTGAACTTGGCTTGACATGCCAAATAATCAGTTTGGAACATTACACAGTGTATATTTCAGAAATACTTCCAAGGCTTTCTGGTTCTGTATCTGGTTCTAACGTGAGTCCCTCGTGAATAGAGACTGAGTCCTAGCCCTGGCCTCGGAGAGAGAAGTGAGAAGGGGTCTTACCATGTGAACCACAGAGGGCTCAATGCCAGCTTTGTTCCTCAATTTGTCCTTTTCCCCACATCCTGGGGCAGTGGACTGAATTCAACCGAGTGTTTCTGATAAATAAAAAGCATTAAATAAAGCGTTTTAAGCTGCTTACAACAATCCCCGCAAGGACATCATATAGAGGGAGATTCAGATATAAAATAAAGGGGAGAGGGAGAGATAGGTGGACAGGGAAATGAGGGAGGGGAAATGATCAATGGAGCATCATTGTGCTAGGGTCAGACCAATGAGTTAATTGTGGTGTGTGTAGATAGAATCAAAGTGTCTGTAAATTCATAATTCATTGAATGCTTAATTCAATATTACAGCTAATAACCCTTCTGGCTCCCCTTACCAATCCCCAGTCCCTCTGCCCCCTGCTCCAACTTCACTCCTTCCCCTCCTCGGTTTACCAATCCCCTGTCCCTCTGCCCCCTGCTCCAACTTCACTCCTTCCCCTCCTCCCCTTACCAATCCCCAGTCCCTCTGCCCCCTGCTCCAACTTCACTCCTTCCCCTCCTCAGTTTACCAATCCCCAGTCCCTCTGCCCCCTGCTCCAACTTCACTCCTTCCCCTCCTCAGTTTACCAATCCCCAGTCCCTCTGCCCCCTGCTCCAACTTCACTCCTTCCCCTCCTCAGTTTACCAATCCCCAATCAGCTAGGCCTAATTGCCATCCCTTTCTCTCTGCTTCAGCCCTACATAGTTCCTCTCCTCCACCACCCTGGTGTCACTGTGGTCTCACGTGGCTCACCGTGCTCTGGCTAACCCTGGCTAACCCTCCACAGGTGGCATGGCCCAGCATGGGCCTGACTAATGTGCTGCTCCAGAAGAATATGAACAGCTGTCACACATAATAAGCTAGAATACACACACACTTGGCATCACCGGACGAGAATGATGAAAACGTCAGCATCCCCTGCCCTCCTCGGTCACGCTATTTATTTATTTAACCTTTATTTAACTAGGAATGTCAGTTAAGAACAAATTCTTATTTCTGATGACGGCCTGGGATTAAAAAATATATATAAACTCAGCATAAAAAGAAACGTCCCTTTTTTCAGGACCCTGTCTTTCAAAGATAATTTGTAAAAATCCAAATAACTTCACAGATCCTAATTGTAAAGATTTAAACACTGTTTCCCATGCTTCAATGAACCATAAACAATTAATGAACATGCACCTGTGGAACGGTCATTAAGACACTAACAGCTTACAGACGGTAGGCAATTAAGGTCACAGTTATGAAAACTAAGGACACTAAAGAGGCCTTTCTACTGACTCTAAAAAACAACAAAAGAAAGATGCCCAGGGTCCCTGCTCATCTGTGTGAACGTGCCTTAGGCATGCTGCAAGGAGGCATTAGGACTGCAGATGTGACCAGGGCAATAAATTGCAATGTCCGTACTGTGAGACGCCTAAGATAGCGCTACAGGGAGACAGGACGGACAGCTGATTGTTCACACAGTGGCAGACCATGTGTAACAAACCTACACAGGATCGGTACATCCGAACATCACACCTGCGGGACAGGTACAGGATGGCAACAATAACTGCCCGAGTTACACCAGGAATGCACAATCCCTCCATCAGTGCTCAGACTGTCCGCAATAGGCTGAGAGAGGCTGGACTGAGGGCTTGTAGGCCTGTTGTAAGGCAGGTCCTCACCAGACATCTCCGGAAACAACATCGCCTATGGGCACAAACCCACCGTTGCTGGACCAGACAGGACTGGCAAAAAGTGCTTCACTGACAAGTCGCGGTTTTGTCTCACCAGGGGTGATTATCGTCGAAGGAATGAGCATTACACAGAGGCCTGTACTCTGGAGCGGGATCAATTTGGAGGTGGATTTTTATTTTTATTTTTTTTATTTTACCTTTATTTAACCAGGCAAGTCAGTTAAGAACAAATTCTTATTTTCAATGACGGCCTGGGAACAGTGGGTTAACTGCCTGTTCAGGGGCAGAACGACGGATGGTCCGTCATGGTCTGGGGCGATGTGTCACAGCATCATCGTACTGAGCTTGTTGTCATTGCAGGCATTCTCAACGCTGTGCATTACAGGGAAGACATCCTCCTCCCTCATGTGGTACCCTTCCCACAGGCTCATCCTGACATGACCCTCCAGCATGACAATGCCACCAGCCATACTGCTCGTTCTGTGCATGATTTCCTGAAAGTCAGGAATGTCAGTGTTCTGCTATGGCCAGCGAAGATCCCGGCTCTCAATCCCATTGACCACGTCTGCGACCTGCTGGATTGGAGGCTGAGGGCTAAGGTCATTCCCCGCAGAAATGTCTGGGAACTTGCAGGTGCCTTGGTGGAAGAGTGGGGTAACATCTCACAGCAAGAACTAGCCAATCTAATCTGATGCAGTCCATGAGGAGGAGATGCAGTCCATGAGGAGGAGATGCACTGCAGTACTTAATGCAGCTGGTGGCCACACCAGATACTGACTGTTACTTTTGATTTTGATCCCCCCTTTGTTCAGGGACACATTATTCCATTTCTGTTAGTCACATGTCTGTGGAACTTGTTCAGTTTATGTCTCAGTTGTTGTATCTTGTTATGTTCATACAAATATTTACACATGTTAAGTTTGCTGAAAATAAATGCATTTGACAGTGAGAGGACGTTTCTTTTTTTGCTGAGTTTATATATTGGACAAAACACATAACAACAAGAGAGACACCACAACACTACATAAAGAGAGACCTAAGACAACAACATATCATGGCAGAAACACATGACAACACAACATGGTAGCAACATAATATAACAACAACATGGTAGCAACACAACATGGCAGCAGCACAAAACATGGGACAAACATTATTGGGCACAGACAACAACACAAAGGACAAAAGTTTGACTGTCCTCGTGTGGACTAAAATCCTATTTTCCCTAACCCTAAACCTAACCCCTAAACCTAACCCCTAAGCCTAAAATAGCATTTTTCTTTGTGGGGACCGCCAAAATGTCCCTACTTGTCAGAATTTTCCTTGTTTTACTAGTCCTGGAGAACTTATGGTCCCCACAAGGAAAAACCAAAAATACACACACATATTTGTGACTTTTTTTCCAAAAGCTGGGCATATTACGGACGTCACTACTTCAGAGGAGAGGCATTTGAACGTATATATATACAGTACCAGTCAAAAGTTCAGACACACCTACTCATTCAAGGGTTTTTCTTTCCTTTTTATTATTTTCTACATTGTAGAATAATAGTGAAGACATCAAAACTATGAAATAACACATATGTAATTATGTAGTAACCAAAAAATTGTAACCAAAAAAACCAAGAGTATGCCTGTCATCAAGGCAAAGGGTGGCTACTTTGAAAAATCTCAAATATAAAATATGTTTTGATTTGTTTAACTCTTTTTTTTGGTTACTACATGATTCCATATGTGTTATTACATAGTTTTGATGTCTTCACTATTATTCTTCAATGTAGAAATAGTACAAATAAAGAAAAACCCTGTAATGAGTAGGTGTGTCAAAAATGTTGACTCGTACTGTATGTTTACATTGGATAAACAAAAGTGAAATAAACAGTAAAAAGTGAACAGTAAATATAACACTCACACAAGTTCCAGAAGAAAAATACATTTCAAATGTCATATGTCTATATACAGTGTTGTAACGATGTGCAAATAGTTAAAGGGGAAAAAAAGGAAAAAATAAATCAACCTAAATATGAGTTGTATTTACAGCGAAGCTTGTTCTTCACTAGTTGCCCTTTTTTTGTGGCAACAGGTCACAAATCTTGCTGATGTGATTGCCCACTGTGGTATTTCACTCAATATCTATATGGGAGTTCATCAAAATTGGATTTGTTTTTCTTTGTGGGTCTGTGTAATCTGAGGGGAAATATGTGTCTCTTATATGGTCACACATTTGGCAGGAGGTTAGGAAGTGCAGCTCAGTTTCCACCTCATTATGTGGGCAGTGTGCACATATCCTGTCTTCTCTTGAGAGCCAGGTCTGCCTATGGCAACCTTTCTCAATAGCAGGGTATGCTCATTGAGTCTGTACACAGTCAAAGCTTCCTTAATTTTGGGTTACTCACAGTGGCCAGGTATTCTGCCACAGTGACAGTCTCTGTTTAGGGTCAGTCACAGTGGTCAGGTATTCTGCCACGGTGACAGTCTGTTAAGGGCCAAACAGCATTCTAGTTTGCTCTGTTTTTTTGTTAATTATTTTCAATGTGTCAAGTAATTATCTTTTTGTTTTCTCATGATTTGGTTGGGTCTAATTGTGTTGCTGTCCTGGGGCTCTGTGGGGTCTGTTTGTGTATGTGAACATTTCCCCAGGACCAGCTTGCTTAGGGGACTCTTCTTCATCTTTCTGTAGGTGATGGCTTTGTTATGGAAGGTTTGGGAATCACTTCCTTTTAGAGGGTTCTAGAATATGACAGCACTTTCCTGGATTTTTATAGTTAGCGAGTATCGGCCTAATTCTGCTCTGCATACATTATTTGGCGTTTTACATTGTACGCATACTGTAGGATATTTTTGCAGAATTCTGCATGCAGAGTCTCAATTTGGTGTTTGTCCCATTTTGTGAATTATTGGTTGGTAAGCGGACCAACACAGTATTTTTTTCCAGATCGTAATTGGTATGTCAAATTTTATGTTCCTTTTGATTGCATAGAAGGCCTTTTTTGCCTTGTCTCTCAGATCCTTCACAACTTTGTGGAAGTTACCTGTGGCGCTGATGTTTAGGCCGAGGTATGTATAGTTTTTTGCGTGCCGTAGGGCAACGGTGTCTAGATGGAATTTGTATTTGTGGTCCTGGCAACTGGACCTTTTTTGGAACACCATTATTTTAGTCTAACTGAAATTTACCGATCATGGCCCAGGTCTGACAGAATCTGTGCAAAAGATCTAGGTGCTGCTGTAGGCCCTCCTTGGTTGGGGACAGAAGCACCAGATCATCAGCAAACAGTAGACGTGTGAGATTCTTGTAGGGTGAGGCTGGGTGCTGCAGACTGTTCTAGTGCCCGCGCCAATTCATTGATACAGTTGATGTCGGAAGTTTACATACACCGTAGCCAAATATATTTAAACTCAGTTTTTCACAATTCCTGACATTTAATCCCAGTAAAAATGACTTGTCTTAGGTCAGTTAGGATCACCACTTTATTTTAAGAATGTGAAATGTCAGATTATTAGTAGCGAGAATGATTTATTTCAGCTTTTATTTTTTTCATCACATTCCCAGTGGGTCAGAAGTTTACATACACTCAATTAGTATTTGCTAGCATTGCCTTTAAATTGTTTAACTTGGGTCAAACGTTTCGGGTAGCCTTCCACAAGCTTCCCACAATAAGTTGGGTGTATTTTGGCCCATTCCTCCAGACAGAGCTGGTGTAACTGAGTCAGACAACTCCAATACCTTGACTTTGTTGTCCTTAAGCCATTTTGCCACAACTTTGGAAGTATGCTTGGGGTCATTGTCCATGTGGAAGACCCATTTGCAACCAAGCTTTAACTTCCTGACTGATGTCTTGAGATGTTGCTTTAATAGTTATTGAGGTCAAATTTGTCTCCACTTTTGTGGATTAGGGTTATCAGTCCTTGGTTCCAAATATTGGGGAAGATGCCAGAGCTGAAGATGATATTAAAGAGTTTAAGTACAGCCAATTGGAGTTTTTGTTCTGTATATTTGATCATTTCATATAGTATACCATCAACACCACATGCCTTGTTGGGTTGGAGGATTTGTATTTCATCCTGTAGTTCATTCAATGTAATTGGAGAATCCAATGGGTTCTTTAAGTCTTTAATTGCTGATTTTTAGATTTGTAATTGATCATGTATATGTTTTTGCTGTTTGTTATTTGTTTTAGAGCTAAAAAGGTTTATCCACACATCTCAGTTTTGTATAGACAACACTTCGTGTTGTTGTTTGTTCAGTGTGTTCCAATTTTCCCAGAAGTGGTTTGATTCTATGGGTTCTTCAGTTATATTGAGCTGATTCTGACGTGCTGTTCCTTCTTTTTCCGTAGTGTATTTCTGTATTGTTTTAGTGATTCACCTTAGTGAAGGCGTAGGCTCAGGTTTTCTGGATCTCAATGTTTTTGGTTGGACAGGTTTCTCAATTTCGTTCCGGTTTCGGTTTTTGCATTCTTCTTCAAACTATTTGTCATTGTTGTTCATTTTCATAGGTTGTCTGCTTTAACTATGTTGATTTGATAGCATAAACCTACCAAAAAACATCTTGGCAACAACAAATTCAATCCCTTTTAGACACCTTCCTGGACAAAACATTTTACTTTAATAGTGAAGGTGTAACTATGGCTGTAGAAAGCCTAAACAGGATATTTGACTTTTCAGCTTTGCACTACTTTCCTTCCATCTATAGCATTTCATAATATTGTGCAGTTCCTTTGCCTTTGATCCCTCATGATTGAGTATTGCTCGGTTCAGGTAGACTGTGATTTCGCTGTGATCTGTTAGGTGTGTTTGTGGGCTGACTGTGAATGCTCTGAGAGACTCTGGGTTGAGGTCAGTGATGAAGTAATCTACAGTACTACTGCCAAACAATGAGCTGTAGCTGTAACTACCATAGGAGTCCCCTCGAAGCCTACCATTGACTATGTACAGATCCAGCGTACGACAGAGCTGCAGGAGTTGTGACCCATTTTTGTTGGTTGTTTTGTCATAGATGTGTCATATTTGGGAGGAAATGCTGTCACCTCCAGGTAGGTATTTGTACCCCTGTGTGCTGAGAGTGTCAGGTTATTTCTCTCTCTCTCTCTGTCGCTCTCTGTCTCTTTCTCTCTTTTTCTAGATCTTCCATATGGATGGGAAGAGGCCTACACTGCAGAAGGAGTCAAATACTTCATCAAGTAAGTCAATGGCAGCCTTTGACTGTTTCTGTCTTTGTAGTCGGAAGTACTGGTTCTGTAAGTGTGGGGCTCAGTGGTGGACTGGCAGATGATGTGGGCTTGTTTATAAGGTCATAAGCCTGGAGCGGTTATGTTTGGAGGAAAAAGGGGGAGGCTTGCAAGCCGAGAACACCGTCCCAACCGTGAAGCATGGGGGTGGCAGCATCATGTTGTGGGTGTTCTTTGCTGCAAGAGGATCTGGTGCACTTCACAAAATAGATGGCGTCATGAGGGAGGAAAATTCTGTGGATATTTTAAAGCAACATCTCAAGACATCAGTCAGGAAGTTAAAGCTTGGTTGCAAATGAGTCTTCCAAATGGACAATGACCCCAAGCATACTTCCAACGTTGTGGCAAAATGGCTTAAGGGCAACAAAGTCAAGGTATTGGAGTTGCCTGACTCAGTTACACCAACAAGCCCACATCATCTGCCAGTCCGCCACTGAGCCCCACGCTTACAGAACCGACCTCTCAATGTTGTGCCAAGTTTCCACAAAGTCCCACATCCCTTTTTCTATTCCATTAATTAAAACTTCCAGTACTTCCGACTATACGGACAAAAACAGTCAAAGGCTGCCGTTGAGCGGCGACTCCTGTAAACCACAGAATAGACTCAACCCAACATATCTGCTTTGATCGCAGTCTTACACGCAGTCTTAGCCATGCTGGCTGTCGAGTAAATTAAAGATGTGCAGGGAGTCCCAGGGTGTGTCTTATTGTTGTTGATGACTGAATGAAATATGTGCAGGGAGTCCCAGGGTGTGTCTTATTGTTGTTGATGACTAAATGAAATATGTGCAGGGAATCCCTGAGTGTGTTGTTTTGTGCTTGATGACTAAATGAAAGGCTAGTAAGTAATGAGGTGACCACATGTTCTGGTAATTTAGGGTTAGAAGCACATAAACGTTAAGGAAGTTGATCCATTCAATTGAAGGGGGATCAGGGGTTCAGGGGTGAGGACCTGAGAGTGATGTGTTGCTCTGTCTTTTTTTTGTCTCGTACCAGTCATGTGACGCAGACGACATCGTGGACCCATCCGGTGACCTGCAGCCTGGCTCTGGGGTTGGGGCTGTCCGAGAGAGAGGGGGAGGTATCAGCCGATGGACAGGAAGACAACACAGCCACCCCCAGCCCCGACCACACCAAGACTTAGACCTGGACAGTTCCAAAGGATATAACATTGCAGAATCTTCAGATAAACGTGTATTGAATAGACTAGATATTGTATGTCTTGGAGTTGGATAATAGAGAGGCCTCGCAGGCAGCTCTGTATATAACATTTCTATCTGAACGTTCTGTCGCGTTGCTCTTCCCCAAGAGAAGAAAAAACACCAGGCATTGGTGAAACAACACCAGTCTTCCTGTACAAATAGAGATTCAGTAGAACCCTAGAGGTGGATACAGAGACAACTACCTGAAACCCTTTAGGAGCCCCAACAAAATACTGTCTTTAAAATCATATAAGTAGCTACACATAATGTTTCATTAAATGGCAGTGTACGTTAGCTGTTCTGGTGAATATGCAGTTTAAACTTTATATCTATATTTTTTTACATTAAAACCTATCCGTAATTGGGCTGAGCAGTGTAAAGACAGTTAATTAATTGTGTTAAAATGAATTGCACAAGGCTAGCTTCCCGGTTCGATGGAGTTGATTCATGACTCTTATTATATCGCTGTGGGTTTCTAAAGAGTTACTGGAGTTGCCTCTCCTCCTTCTCTATTCTATGTGTGTGCTGCTATTTATTTCTATTACCTCTATGAGGAACAGTGACCAAGCCCTCTCTCTCTCTTCATCTCTCTATCAACTTCCACATAAGTCTTTACAAACAATTTCACAACCCTCCGTATTTTTCAACCTTAGAAGCCAGCTTCACAATGTCTAATTTTCTTTTCCGAAGCAAAACAGGTTGGAGGAAACTCCAGTTTTTCTGTTTGCTCCCTGAGCTGCACCTTGGAATGCCATTCCGAGAGGTCCACATTCCGAAATCGGAATTGTCTTCTGAGTCAAAATATACCAGAATCTACTGCTGAAAGCTCGGCCTAACATGCTATATTTTTACTTTTCACTTCCTTCACCAGAACTGTTATGGCGGAGAGGCAAAGGATTGAGAAGAAGAGTTGGCTTGCATCTTGTCCATTGGTCAGATAAGAGTTGGACAGATTATTGCCAGGTGTCTTTAGGTTGTAATAATGTAACACGTTATGTTTTTAAAAGAGTTATGGAATGAAAGCATGCAATAGCAAGGGTAGTTATCGAACATCATCCTATTTGCTGTTAGTTAACCTGCTCTTTAGCCTGCAGTATTTGATTTACTCACTAGTTGAGCCCAGTGTTGCTATTTTTATCCAACATACATTGATGACATGTCTGTTCTGTGTCCTGTAGCGCTGCTCCCTCCATTAAGAGATCAAGCAAACAGTATTTCAAATGTATAAAAGGCTGCGTTTACACAGGCAGTCCAATTCTGATCTTTTGCGTCTTTTGACTAATCAGATCAGATCTTTTGCGGATAATTGGGCGAAAGATCATCATTGTGCTGCCTGTGTAAATGCAGCCTAATACAACATGTCAAGTGTGTTGTGTTCATGTCTAACCAACCATTACCAGTGTTTTGCATAATATTACATGTTATACTAAGTATGTATGAAGTCCTCACAAGGATACTAAAACAAGGGAAATTGGGCAGTTTTGGGTTAGGTTAAGAGTTAGGGCTAAAGCTAGGGGTTAGCGTATATAGGATTTTGAATGGGAATCAATTGTTTGGTCCCCAAAGAGATAGTAAAACAAACATGTGTGTGTTGTGTGTGTGTGTTCATAGCCAATATCGACCGTGCCCCAGGCTGGGAGTATTGATTTTCCCTCTCTAGCATGTGTGGTTAAATATATCCCCTTCCTCTGGAAACACCAATCACATGACACACACACACACACACCCACACACACACACTCTCTCTTTCTCGTTCTCTCTCTCGTTCAAAGTTCTGTGTTCCATAGAGCCGTGATGACGAGCAGTATCAGCGATGTTGATACCGTCTCTCCACAGCTCCATAGTTCCATAGTGACAGTGTTCCATACACTCTTAAGAGAAAAGGGTTCCAAAAGGGTTCTTTGGCTGTCCTCGTAGAGAACCCTTTTTGGTTCCAGGTAGAAGCCTCTGTGGAAAGGGTTCTACATGGAACCTAAAAGGGTTCTACTTGGAACCAAAAATGGTTCTTCAAAGGGTTCTCCTATGGGGACAGCCAAATAACCCTTTATTTTCTAGATAGCACTTTTTTGTGTAGTGTAGTGGCAGTGTTCCATAGCGACAGTGTTCCAGCTACTGACTGACTGGCTGGCTGGCTGGCTGGCTGACTAGCTGACTGGCTGACTGGGCACGTTTGAGTGTTAAGCCGAAAGTAGCCGTCTGTAGATGGAAGCCAGCGAGTAAAGTCGGGAGAGGTACATATGCACTGACAGCAAGTCGGCCAACTTCTGCTGTTTCTAGGAAGCGCAACAATGTCAGACATGACGTTCACCTTTGCTATTGCCAATGAAGTGGATGCTATCGAAATTCCACTTCTCCTACACAAAGATGAACACGATCAACATGGTCCAAGGAATGAATATCCTGACGATAAGGACATTAGATACCAGCCCAATCTCTTTATAACATTCACAAGACTTGTTTTGTATTTGTGTGATGGTTCATTAAAATAGAAATGTTTTATTGTCACATACACCGTAGGCTACTAGAATGAGAACATAGAGGTGTTTTTGCAGTATATTGGATATGCTTTGCTGCCATTGTTATTATTATTTGTGTTTGTGCAACATGGAATTGTAAGAGATGTGATTAAATGAAGTCCACAAAGATTCTTACTGTCTGCAGTGTATTTATCTCATTCTCAACCTGTATGTTGCTTTTGTCAGTAAGCATGATGAACATATATATATTTTTTAAACTTTTATTTAACTAGGCAAGTCAGTTAAGAACAAATTCTTATTTTCAATGACAGCCTAGGAACAGTGGGTTAACTACCTTGTCAGCTCAGGGATTCAATCTTGCAACCTTTCGGTTAACTAGGCCAACACTCTAACCACTAGGCTACTCTGCCGCCCCAGGAACAGAATTTGATTCAATCACATGACGAAAAAGATTAGACTATACATGTAAATCAGTTCACATAAGTTAATGGGTAAACAATATGCCAAGCTGTCAAATGCACTTGGTATTGACCCCCGACATGTCTGGGGTTCTTGCTCATGAAGGGACACAGAACAAGTCCCTAAAATTGCCAGTGTAGAAAAACCCAGGTCTAGTCAACAATTTGTATTACATTTTATTCACACTTCATAGACAATAAGCACATTTGAATTTGTTTGTGACAACAATATTACAGACAAGACTAATTGTAGGCTATAACATGGGACACAACATTACAGTAACATCTAAATAAATACATTAGCTATATTGTCTAAAATTAGATATTTCATTTATTTATGTTAAACATTTGGATCACATGTAAGGTGGTGACAAATGTTGATCAAGTCTTGACAAAAGTGATCTGCTCGAACACACCCACTGACTGGGTGACTGACTGACTGACTGGGTGACTGACTGACTGGGTGGGTGACTGACTGGGTGACTGACTGGGTGACTGACTGACTGACTGGGTGACGGACTGACTGGGTGACTGACTGGGTGACTGACTGAATGACTGGCTGGCTGACTGGGTGACAGACTGACTGACTGACTGGGTGACTGACTGACTGACTGACTGGGTGACTGACTGGGTGACTGACTGACTGACTGACTGACTGGGTGACAGACTGACTGACTGACTGACTGACTGGGTGACGGATTGACTGACTGGGTGACTGACTGACTGGGTGGGTGACTGACTGGGTGACGGACTGACTGACTGGGTGACTGACTGACTGGGTGGGTGACTGACTGGGTGACGGACTGACTGACTGGGTGACTGACTGACTGGGTGGGTGACTGACTGAATGACTGGCTGGCTGACTGGGTGACAGACTGACTGACTGACTGGGTGACTGACTGGGTGACTGACTGACTGACTGACTGACTGGGTGACGGACTGACTGACTGGGTGACTGACTGACTGACTGACTGGGTGACGGACTGGGTGACTGGGTGACTGACTGACTGGGTGACTGGGTCACTGGGTGACTGACTGACTGACTGACTGGGTGACTGACTGACTGACTGGGTGACTGACTGACTGACTGACTGACTGGGTGACTGACTGGCTAACTGGCTGACTGGCTGGCTGACGGACTGGCTGATGGACTGGCTCATTTGATTTGATTTGATAGGATCACCATTAGCCCGATGCCAATGGCGACAGCTAGTCTTACTGGGGTCCAACACCTAATGAAAAATACATTACAGACAAAAAATACTTTACAATTTACGTACAGTACATTTAAAAACATGAACATTTAGTGTGTCTATCAGTTACACATACATGTCAGTACAGACAAACAAGTAGGTCACATGGGGAGAGGCGTTGTGCCGTGAGTTGTTGCTTTATTCGTTTTTTGAAACCAGGTTTGCTGTTCACTTGTGCTATATAAGATGGAAAAAATATGTTTCTGTACGCTTGAGTAATTGACTCTGTATAATACTGTACATTTCCTTGAATTTGTTCTGGCCCTAGGGACTGTGAAAAGACCCCTGGTGGCATGTCTGGTGGGGTAAGTGTGTGTGTCAGTGCTGTGTCTAAGTTGACTATGCAAACAATTTGGAATTTCCAATACATAACTGTTTCTTATAAAAACAAGAAGAGTTTTTCCTCAACTCTCAGCATGCATAGTATTAATATTAGCACTCTGATTACAATGAAGAACCCTTCTTAAGGGTTTTAGTGACTTCATTAGCTGTGGTTGCTGATGTGTATATGGTTGAATCATTAGCATACATGGACACACATGCTTTGTTTAATGCCAGTGGGATGTCATTGGTAAAAACAGAAAAGAGTAGAGGGCCTAGAAAGCTGCCCTGCGGTACACCACACCTTACATGTTTGACATTAAAGAAGCTTCCAATAAAGAAAACCCTCTGAGTTATATTAGATAGATCTGAATCCATGATATGGCAGAGGTTGAAGAGCCATAACACATACGTTTTTTCAACAACAGGTTATGGTCAATAATATCCAATGCTGCACTGAAGTCTAACAGTACAGCTCCCACAATCTTCTTATTATCAATTTCTTTCAACCAATCATCAGTCATTTGTGTCAGTGCGGTACATGTTGAGTGCTCTTATCTATAATCATGCTGAAAGTCTGTTAATTTGTTTACAGAGACATTGTCACGCCCTGACCTTAGAGAGACGTTTTATTAAAATAAAAAGGAAACACTCACCACGCTGCACTTTGGTCCACTTCTTACGACGGCCGTGACAGAAATAGCATTGTATTTGTAATTGTATACACAATTTTTTCAAACAGTTTGCTAAGAGCTGACAGCAAGCGGATAGGTCTGCAGTAAAGGCCTCTTTACCACTCTTGGGTAGCGGAATGACTCTGGCTTCCCTCCAGGCCTGAGGATAAATATTTTTTTCTCGCCTCAGATTAAAGATATGACAAATAAGAGTGGCTATATAGTCAGCTACCATACTAAGTAACTTTCCATCTAAGTTATCAATGCCAGGAGGTTTGTCATTATTGATCGATAACAATCATTTTCCCACCTCTTCCACACTAACTTTACAAAATTCAAACTTACAATGCTTTTCTTTCATTATTCGTTTTTATTCATGAATATGATGGCTCACTGTTCGCTGTTGGCATTTCCTGCCTAAGTTTGCCCACTTTGCCAATGAAGTAATCTTTAAAATAATTAGACAACAACTGGTTTTGTGATGAATAAGCCATCTGATTCGATGAAAGATGGAATTTGTCTTTCTGCCCATAATTTCATTTAAAATACTCCAAAATTGTTTCCATCATTCTTTATATCATTGATCATGTTTTCATAATACAGTTTCTTCTTCTTTTTGTTGAGTTTAGTCGCATCATATCTCCATTTGCACTAAGTCAGCCAGCCAGACTTATTAGCCACTCCTTTTGCCCCATCTCTTTCAACCATACAGTTTTTCAATTCCTCATTTACCCATGGAGCCTTAACAGTTCTAACAGTCCGTTTCTTAACAGGTGCATGTTTATCAATAATTGGAAGAAGCAATTTTATAAATCAAGTGCAGTGTCTGGATGCTCCTTATAAATCACATCAGACCAACAAATATTTTTGACATCGTTCACATGAGAGTCACAGCAAAATGTATGGTCTCTTATACACTATTTTAGGCCCAGCATTTGGAACTTTGGCTTTCCTGGATATAGCCACTATATTGTGATCACTGCATCCAATGGGTACATATACAGCTTTAGAACAAAGTTCTACAGTATTAGTTAACAGGAGATCAATACATGTGGATGATCTTGTTCCTGTAATGTTTGTAAACACACTGGTAGGTTGATTAATAACCTGAACCAGGTTACAGGCACTGGTTACAGTGAGAAGCTTTCTCTTGAGCGGACAGCTTGAATAAAACCAGTCAATATTCAGGTCCCTAAGAAAGTAGTCCTCTCAGTTTACATCACATTCACTATCAAACATTTCACACGTAGTATTTACATACTGACTGTTAGCACTCGGTGGCCTAAAGCAACACCCCAAAAGAAAAGGATTTAGGTGTGTCAGGTGAACCTGCAACCAAAACACTTCAATAACACTTGACATAAGATCTTCTCTAAGCATTACAGTGATATGGCTCTGAATATATACAGCAACACCTCCCCCTTAAGTATGTCTGTCTCTTCTATAGATGTTATATCCTTGTATTGCTACTGCTTATATCATCAAAATAATTATCTAAGTGAGTCTCAGAAATGGTTAATATATGAATGTTCTCTGATGTTAGCAAGTTATTGATTTCATGAACCTTATTTCGAAGGCTACATATATTAATATGGGCTAATTTCAGCCCTTTCCTGAGTAGCTTATCAGAGATAAACATAATATCGAAAAGAGCAAACAAAGCAAGAGACAAAAAGATAAACCCTCAGCAGTCCATTAATCAATTGGTGTGTGTGTGTGTGTGTGTGTGTGTGTGTGTGTGTGTGTGTGTGTGTGTGTGTGTGTGTGTGTGTGTGTGTGTGTGTGAGTGTGTGTGTGTGTGCTGCAGGGTTGAAGCTTCAACCCATAGGCTTGGCTCTCTCATCCCTTCCAGGCTTTTGGGAGGGAGGGTGGGCAAAGAGCCTGTCATAGCGGATGCAAGCAATGTCCCCACACACTATGGCAGCTTTCATGGCTGGGATAAGTTCATTCCTCTTCTGGTGCACAGCTTCAGAATAGTCCTTGTTGAGAAAGATGTACGTTCCTCTCAAGTTCTCGGCTCTTTCCAGAACAGCTACCTTGTCCTTGAACCTCAGGAACCTACTATTGGCCAGGGCCTGTTACCTGTCCCGGTGTGGGCACGCTCCACCTTAATCTTCCTGTGGTCCATCTTCAGTTTCTCCGAGATCATTTCCCTCACTTTGTCCTCAGACTTCATTCAGGTCTCTTGTGGATTCTGCAAATCCATCTACAACAATGTTGTTCTGCCTTGATTGTCCCTCGAGATAATGTGATTTCTCTGTCATTGTTATCAGGGATTCACAAACAGAACTGATGTCCTGTCTCAATGACTTACAGATTTCTGTCATCTTGCCGTTCTCCTGTTTAAACTCATCATTCGGACCCTGGGAGAACTGCAAACTGTTCTTCATGTTCTGGGCCTCTCTGGTCAGGTCGTCTATTCTTTTATTAACTGACTCCACCAATATTTGAACACTTGAAGCTATTTTCTTGTTCTTGTAACATCTGCTTGGGACAATCCGCTTCCCAGCCACAATGGCTAACCTCATCATGGGCTGTGTTCAAGCCCTCAAGAAAACCCTGCTAGCTTGATAGGCAGCTAGTTAGCTAGCAGCTAGGCTAGCTGGTATGCCAAACAGCTACTCAGAACCGGCCTTGGTAGGCAGCATCACTGGACAGATAGTAGCAGTCCCAGCAACTGATGCCAACCGGTGTTGCGGAATCGAAACTCAAAAGAGTTTCAATAGACTTTCAAAACAACAAACTTTCCAAAACACCAAAACGAGCTCTCCCTCGTTCCGCGTTCAACAGGAAGTGACTGACTGGCTCACTCCTCGAATTGGTAAATTAGAATTACTAAAAACGAGAGTCAGTGTTACGTTCCAGATTGCACCCTATTCCCTTTATAGTGCACTACTTTTGACCAGGGCCCAAGTAGTGCACTATAGTAGTTCCTATATATGTCAAGCCCTGGCCATAGAGAGGCTTTTATTCTATATTTTGGTCAGGTCAGGGTGTGACTAGGGTGGGAATTCTAGTTTCTTTATTTCTATGTTTGCTATTTCTTTGTTTTTGGCCGAGTGTGGTTCTCAATCAGAGGCAGCCGTCTATAATTGTCTCTGATTGGGAATCATACTTAGGCAGCCTTTTTCCCCATCTGTGTTTTGTGGGTAGTTGTTTTCTGTATAGTTGATTTGCCTTACAGAACTGTTCGTTTTTCTCTTTGTTATTTTGTTCGAGTGTTTTGAGTAATAAATTATCATGAACACTTACCCCGCTGCGCTTTGGTCCGATCCTCATTCTGACGAGAGACGTTACAATATAGGGAATTGGGTGCAATTGGGGATGCATTCAGAGCCAGACAGCTGCTGTTTCCAGACAGCTACTTTCACAACATTCTAATTTTCTTGACATAGTCTCTGTTAAGGAAAGATTAACCACGCAAAGTAGTGAAAGAAGGTAAAGATCAAACAATTTCATCAGAGGCAGAAAAGGTCAAGGTACAGTAGTTTTAATACAACTGAATCTTGGCAACCCTAACTTGTGTGAGCAGTGGCCTTCAGCCAGGTGTGTGTGTGTGTGTGTGTGTGTGTGTGTGTGTGTGTGTGTGTGTGTGTGTGTGTGTGTGTGTGTGTGTGTGTGTGTGTGTGTGTGTGTGTGTGTGTGTTGGGCAAAGTAGGCTCAAGATCTTACAGTACATAACACACTGGCTAATTTAGGTCACTGCTGGTCATGCTAATCGCATTTTCAATCTGTTATTGGTACAAACACACACGCACACACGATATTGGATTGGAGTGTGTGTAAGGAAGATATACTATAATTACCTTCAGGTTAAAGAGGATATTCGTAATAGTTCTAATTCCATTGTTCTGAGTTGCAATATCTCATGTTTGATTCAAACAAAGTCATGTGAATACTGCAAACAGATCCCTTTCTGTCTGAGATGATTTCTAGCCTGCCTAAAGCTAAAATCTGACAACTTTACTTTTGTGTGCCAGCGCTCAGGAGAATATTGTACATGCAGTGACTAACCCACTCACTTTTTCAAGTGTTCAGGGCTGTGCATAGATCTTTGTAAGGGGAAGGTGCTCAAAATGACCCCCCAACCCCCCGCAAAAGAATCGACCTAAATCCCTAATACATCCAACTGCATACAACTGCATCTGTAGCCAAAATGTTATTTTTTTTTAGCATAGGTCTATATATTTTATGCAACATCACTCATCACACACTGTAAGCAAGCAAGTGTCACTGACTCCTTCAGAGACATTTAATTGACATCATGCACAAACATCGTTAGCACTGTTGGATCCTATGTGCACATGTCTGGAAGTGTTTTAGCCCAGGGGAGCAGGTGTGGCTAAGCAATGTCCTACTTTTCTCTTGCAAAGGTTGTCACAACATATGCTTTAGCAACCTCTGTTGTCAAGGATGTCAACAGAGTTTAGAGTTTAGGAGAGGAAAATAGAGATTTGTTTAACGTATTTGTGTGAGCTAACATTGTCTCTAATGTCACTTTTTCCAGACATAGGCAGACAAAGGACTATAGCTTCCACAAGGGTAGCTACTTTGAAGAATCTCAAATTAAAAATATATTTTTTGATTTGTGTAACACTTTTTTGGTTACTACATGATTCCATGTGTGTTTTTTCATAGTTTTGATGTCTTCACTATTATGCTACAATGTAGAAAATAGTAGAACTAAAGAAAAACCCTTGAATGGGTAGGTGTGTCCAAACTTTTGACTGCTAGTGGATATGAGAGTGGCAAGAGCTTACTACTTTATATTCTCATATAAACAAAAAATAAAGGGATAGTCAATGAGGGGCGCTATGCGTTCTATGGAAAATAAAGAATGAAGTGGAAGGTGTGTTCCACAACACGCTGCCGGAGTGGAACTGACTAAGTTGATTATCCCTTTTATTCTATAGCTATAATTTGCCACTAGAAATATGTGTTCATTTGCCAGTAGAAAGGTGTTCAACATCCACTCAAGTGGCTAGCAAGGTTACTAGATAGCTACAGTACTAGTAGTAACCATGGTAGCCATGGTAACCAAACAAACAGACTTCCTAGTTTATGAAAATCAAATTCAACAGTACCCATAATATGTTAAATTCGACTGCTTTCAAAACCATCTCAAACAAAACATGTAAAAATTAACTACAGCCATTGAATTCAACCTGCATATATACTGTGCATTACAGGGAAATAATGCACACTCTTGAATGCCCATCAAGCCAATCAGAAAGGAGTATTCAACAAGGCCATGGTATAAACAAGATTATAAACTTGATGGTTGAAGTCCTGAATGCTGATTGGCTGACAGCCATGGTATATCAGACCGTATACCACGGGTATGACAAAACATGTATTTGAACTGCTCTAATTACATTGGTAACCAGTTTTTAATAGCAATAAGGCGCCTTGGGGGTTTGTGGTAAATGGCCAATATACCACGGCTAAGAGCTGTATCCAGGCACTCCGCTTTGTGTCGTGCTTAATAACACCCTTTAACAATAATATATTGGCCATATACCACACCCCCTCTGGCCTTATTTCGTAAATAAAATACTACATTGAGTTTCTATAGCGATAGGCCGTCATTGTAAATAAGAATTTGTTCTTAACTGACTTGCCTAGTTAAATAAAGGTTACATTTTTTTTAAATAAAAAAATAATAATAATACATTAATTGATAGAGGCCTTTCAGGACAATCAAGGGCAAAAGTAGGCTACATAAAATCAAGTGCAGGTTGAATCAAATTATAGAGCAATTAATAATACGATTAACCAATTAATATTTCAATTTCAGGGACAGGAAGGGATCAGAATCAATCAAAGACCATTGGCTTTCTGAAAGAGGTGTTTTTGTCTTGTTTTTATGAGTGACTGTCTGCATTTTGGCAGCAGAAGGCAGGACTCGGGTGGATGAAGATCCTGCAGTTGTTCACTTTGTAGGCCTAAACGGCTTGTTTCATTTGTACAAAGAGTACAGGAGCGTTTTCTTCCCAGTAGGCTGCTGTGTGTTAGATTGAGTTGTTTTCACCCCGCTGAAAGCACATGAGGTTCAATGTGAGAACCGCCTAGGCCCTAGGAGGTGGTGAGCAGCGAGCGCAGGATATCTCGCTCCGCTATTGGACAAAAGTAGGTCAACCGCGCCCACTAACGTGACCCGTCATTCCATCCACCCTTTTCTAGGCTAAGGGTGAAGGGGTTTGGTCCGTGCGCTCAATGCACGACAGACGAAAAAGCACTCTATCAAAAAATCACTCTCACAAAAAAAAGTGTTCTCATAGCTCCTCGCTTGGAACATGACTACAGCGATTTCCATTTACCTCATTGTGCAATTAGTCCATCTATGTATGTATATGTCGGGAAAAAACGGTTGCCCAACTTTGGTGTAATTTGTCACGTGTTTCACATATGAGGACGCGCTTCTCATGTTGAGAACAGTGGGTTCAAAACAGACGCACCTTGTACCTATTTTGAACAACGGCCAATGTAGGCGTACATAATGTAATTATAGTGCACACACAAACTCAGATATTATGCTATTCGGAATATTACTCTCTGCGCACATGCATGTGATAAATAGCCCTACTTTGCCGGTTTCTCTGAACTCTCCTTGACAGGATTTAAATTCGAGAAATGATAGTCTGTAGGGCCTAGTACTAGGTCTATTCTAATCTAGTAGGTAACCTCCATACGAATTAGTCTGGAAACGCAAGGGCTATATAGAAACAGTGTTGTTGATAGGCTATATTCCTCCTTCCGTCAATAAAATATCCTAATAGCTAGGGGACTAAAGGTGTCTTGACTTGTCAGTGTCTCACTCACACACACACACACACACACACACACACACACACACACACACACACACACACACACACACACACACACACACACACACACACACACACATACACACAGACACACACAAACACACACACGAGAGAGAGAGAGAGAGCAATAGAGAGAGAGATAAAATGGGCGGTATCTCAGGGTTTTTGACGTCACATATCTCGGTTTTCACATGGTATGAATGGGTGAACGGGACTAGGCTATCTCTGCCTTCTACTGTAGACTACAGAGCTATTGGAATAGCAGGTGTCACTGGAACCAGCTTTTCCCACTGGGTTTTATATCGGCAGTTGTTGAGGTCAAAATCGACCTGTGATTTCGATTTTTTTTTTTTTGATACAGTTGAACGTTTTGGATTTTGTATTAGCCCACCAGGAGCAAGTTAAGTGATTTTTTTGACAGCTGAAGGGAGGCGAGATGGATAAAATAGTGTCCAGACATCTCCCGGGGAATCCAAGGTTTCTACCTATGTCGAATCACTGGGTATTGAAGTCTCTACTGGAGAACCCCATGAAACTACCCCTCCTCCCCCAACAACATGAACATCAACATGAAGGTAAAAATAGCCTATATTTGTTTTACGCTCTTCTATTCTATTCCTTTCTATTCTAGAATATATAATTACTTATCTCAAACTTTAAAATGTTTTTAATTTTATAGAGACAATTTGTTTATTTACATTATTTATTTATATATTGAATAGTTTATTGGAAAATCTACTAGTATCTATGGACTCGCTTTGCTCCAGATAGATAGCGTTAATAATGCATTTTGAACTATTCTCTAAAGGCCTATAGCCAACATTAATTTTAGAAATCTTCGATCAAATTGATAATGATTTGCTTCAGCGTCCTCACCTATCGAAATACAGGCATATGGATATAGTTCATATAAGGTTACTATATACGTGTGTGCCTGTCTGTCTGTATGTGCCCAAACCGGCTCCACTAGTAGGCCTACAGTAGCTATGTTTTCTGATATTAGTCACCTGACAACACTTGACAAATTCATTAGCTAGCAATTAACTACCACACTTCTCCTTATTATTCCTACATTAATGTATTGAATTATATAGCTAGCCCAGTGATCAGTGATGTATGTTGATGTAATGGATTGATTGATTGAAAGTATGATCATTTGAGAGGTAGTGATGTAGCAATAGATATTGTTATTGAAGTAACGTTATCAAAGCAGGTTTCACTTCCGAATTTCAGCTTTTTTTGCTCCTCATAACCAGTTATCCAAACCAGTTAACCCTGAAGATGAGCTGCTGCAAACCATAGAGGATACTTTAGTCTCCCAAATAACAGATGCAATAAATAGATGCTGCACTTTCAATACTATCATAGCACTTTCAATACTAGCATAGCACTTTAAATACTAGCATAGCACTTTAAATACTAGCATAGCACTTTCAATACTAGCATAGCACTTTCAATACTAGCATAGCACTTTCAATAATAGCATAGCACTTTCAATAATAGCATAGCACTTTCAATACTAGCATAGCACTTTAAATACTAGCATAGCACTTTCAATAATAGCATAGCACTTTCAATACTAGCATAGCACTTTCAATACTAGCATAGCACTTTCAATAATAGCATAGCACTTTCAATACTAGCATAGCACTTTAAATACTAGCATAGCACTTTCAATAATAGCATAGCACTTTCAATACTAGCATATCACTTTCAATACTAGCATAGCACTTTAAATACTAGCATAGCACTTTCAATACTAGCATAGCACTTTCAATACCAGCATAGCACTTTCAATACTAGCATAGCACTTTCAATACTAGCATAGCACTTTCAATACTAGCATAGCACTTTCAATACTAGCATAGCACTTTCAATACTAGCATAGCACTTTCAATACCAGCATAGCACTTTCAATACTAGCATAGCACTTTCAATACTAGCATAGCACTTTAAATACTAGCATAGCACTTTCAATACTAGCATAGCACTTTCAATACTAGCATAGCACTTTCAATAATAGCATAGCACTTTCAATACTAGCATACAAGCCATACGACTGTGCAGCACTTTATTTGACTGTTTCTGTAATCTAATTTCTGTACCTCTAAGTAAAACGCTACAATTGTATGTATAGATGAGCGTTGTTTTTTTGGTGTCTTGGTACTTACTGTGACCCCCCCCCCCCCATGTTCTCTTTAGGATTTGAGAAGGAGCAAGAGAAGGAGAAGAAGTTGGATGAGGAGAGGAGTGCCCCCCAGTCAGCCTTCCTGGGGCCCACGCTGTGGAACAAGACACTCCCCTACGATGGAGACAACTTCCAGCTGGAGTACATGGATCTGGACGAGTTCCTGTCGGAAAACGGCCTCCCCTCTGAACTCGCCGCCTCCACCCACCCCAACCAGTACCAATCACAGTCCCAGCACCAGACGTCAATCATGTCACAAGCCTTGCCCTCGGTGATCGACCTTAGCAACCATGCCAGCGCATCAACGTCGGTACACACAAGCATGGGCGCACAGAACTGTCTCCCTAGCCTCGCCAGAGCAGGTGTGTAAAACACACACACACACGCACACACACACAAACACACACACACACACACACACACACACACACACACACACACACACACACACACACACACACACATACATCAACACACACAAGGAAAAAAGGATAACACCCACATCCTCTGTTTGTCTGTACAGAGAACATCTGACAGACAATTCTAGCTCATATAATACAATATCAACCACAGCTCAGGAAGAATAAAGTAGGACTACTTTATTAGGTTTCTTAGAAGAGGCCTCAAACCCAGAATGGAAAAGGTGTGAAATTCAGATGTTGTGATGACGTGACCCATGAGTGTGTGTGTGCGTGTTTCCTCTGTCTATGCCCCTAATCGAAAGGTTATGGGTTCGAATCCTCGAGCCGACAAGGTGAAACATCTGCCGATGTGCCCTTGAGCAAGGCACTTACCCCTAATTGCTCCAGGCTCGCCATTGAAAATGGCAGACCCTGGTCGCGACCCCACTAGCTCAACTAATTAGCGTACTGTTCTGTTCTTTAGTCACTCATTTTAAGCACTTCTGTTTTGATAGGCAGGTCTTAGACACTTCTGAAAAGCATAGATTTCCTTGTCTTGATTTAAGTGAAATCTTCCCCCTGGAGGTCAAATCGCTCACTTTACATCCCTTCAGCTGTTGACTAGCAGGTTCTGAGAGGCAGCTGTTGATTAGCATGTTCTGAAGGGCAGGTTCTGAGGGGCAGCTGTTGATTAGCAGGTTCCGAGGGCCAGCTGTTGATTAGCAGGTTCTGAGGGGCAGGTGTTGATTAGCAGGTTCTGAGGGGTAGCTGTTGACTAGCAGGTTCTGAGGGGCAGGTGTTCATTAGCAGGTTCTGAGGGGCAGCTGTTGACTAGCAGGTTCTGAGGGGCAGGTTCTGAGGGGCAGGTTCTGAGGCGCAGGTGTTGATTAGCAGCTTCTGAGAGGCAGCTGTTGACCAGCAGGTTCTGAGAGGCAGCTGTTGATTAGCAGGTTCTGAGGGCCAGCTGTTGATTAGCAGGTTCTGAGGGCCAGCTGTTGACTAGCAGGTTCTGAGGGGCAGGTGTTGATTAGCAGCTTCTGAGAGGCAGCTGTTGATTAGCAGGTTCTGAGGGCCAGCTGTTGATTAGCAGGTTCTGAGAGGCAGCTGTTGACTAGCAGGTTCTGAGAGGCAGCTGTTGATTAGCAGGTTCTGAGGGCCAGCTGTTGATTAGCAGGTTCTGAGGGCCAGCTGTTGACTAGCAGGTTCTGAGGGGCAGGTGTTGATTAGCAGCTTCCGAGAGGCAGCTGTTGATTATCCGGTGCTATACACACACAGTTCTAATAAAGCACGCATTGCCTTCTCGTGATTTATGAAATCTTCACACTGGGGCTGGAAGTCATATATTTCTTGGAAGTCATATATTTCCCAGTACATCTGAGCTGAACTACGTATAGATCTATCTACATTGCATTCGGAGAGTATTCAGACCCCTTCACTTTTCCACATTTTGTTACCTTACAGCCTTATTCTTATTCTGTAACATACAGCCTTATATGTTTTTTTCTTATCAATCTACACACAATACCTCACAACGACAAAGTAAAAACAGGTTTTTACAATAATAATAAAAAAAATGTTTATTTACATATTTATTTGAACCTTTGCCTATGAGACTCAGGTACATCCTGTTTTCATTGATCCTCCTTTATTGAGCTGTTTCTACAACTGGTTGGAGTCCACCTGAGGTAAATTCAATTGATTGGACTCAAGGCTGTAATCGCTGCCAAAGGTGTCTCAACGAAGTACTGAGTAAAGGGTCTGAATACTTAAGTAAATGTGATATTTCCATTTGATTTATTATTATTAATGTGCAATAATGTCTTAAAACCTGTTTTTGGTTTGTCATTATGGGGTATTGTGTGTAGATTGATGAGGGGAAAAACTATTCAATCCATTTTAGAATAAGGCTGTAACCTAACAAGTTTTGTGAATGCAATGTATATGTCTCAGGCAGCATCAGTGTAATTCATCTCGTCCACCAGCTGTCTCTCTCTCTCGCTCTCTCTCTGGTAGCAATTGAGCCTGGGGACGAGGTTAGTTAGGTAAGTATTTAAGCCTTTGACAAATAAGCCCGGTCCGAGCCAGAACAGCCCATAGGGACAGGGACCTGTCTCCTGTTTCTGTAGTGTAAGGCAGCTTGATGAACAAGTAAACCGCCTGTACAGGTCACTAAGTTAGAGTGTGAAGGCTACAAGGTTCTCTATACAACTATTCTACCTCGGCTCATGTTAGGGAAGGGCCTAGTCGTCACATCAGGTTCAGATTGAGGTTGAGATGTAATTTGAACACTGAAAAGGAGCAGGGGCCTCTGGCACTATCGCTTTCGCCCATCTCACACCAGCTGGCCTCCAGCCTCAGGCCCACTCAATGCAAATCTATACTTACATGCATAATGCTTGTGTGAGGACAGTGGTCAGAGACAGATGAATACAGACTTATATAAATCCTGTCCACATAACCATTTTCGAACCAGTTTTTTTCTGTCCAGTAGTTAGTTCTGGATGGGAAATGGAGGGGGAAGACGAGGGGTGAGTATGTAGGTACTCACGGGGTACTAGATGTTTCACAGACGTGTTAGCTTTGTGTCTTGTGCCCCCCAGTGGCTGCAGTTTGTCACTACTACTGGAAACATTGCGATAACAATGTGACTATTCATGGCGCAAGGAATAAAAACGCACTACTTTCACCTTGTCACGTTGATTTAGCTCAAGTTTAACTTTTATCTTGAATGTCTTCAGAATAGTGCACTAAACCACCAACCCTCAACCCCGAAAAAATATGTAGTGGTAATAATTCTCTAATTCTATCAAATACATTTCTATAACCTACTTCCATGTATCTAACATCCTTCTGTCCTCCTGCTCTCCCTCACCAGCCCTGCCGTCCAGAAATACTCCCAGCCCCATCGACCCAGAGTCCATCCAGGTGCCGGTGAGCTATGTGCCTGACCCTGCTGACTTGGTTTTGTCCAGCGTACCGGGACAGGAGATGTTCGACCCCCGCAAACGCAAGTTCGCCCCCGAGGAGCTCAAACCACAGCCCATGTTCAAGAAGGCCCGCAAGGTGTTATTGCCAGATGACTTGAAGGTATGTGTGTGTGTCTCTCTGTGTCTCTAATCTATCAGACTATCTGTGTTATCCCTGATTATGAAACAGGTAGATCCATATTATGTTATTGATGAATAGATGAATAAATGATAATCACAGTGAGTGAATGGCATGTAGTTAGTGTAGTAGACTATAGTGTGTAGTAGACTATAGTGTGTAGTTAGTGTAGTAGACTATAGTGTGTAGTAGACTATAGTGTGTAGTAGACTATAGTGTGTAGTTAGTGTAATAGACTATAGTGTGTAGTAGACTATAGTGTGTAGTAGACTATAGTGTGTAGTTAGTGTAATA
Source organism: Oncorhynchus mykiss (assembly GCF_057628025.1). NCBI lineage: Eukaryota > Metazoa > Chordata > Actinopteri > Salmoniformes > Salmonidae > Oncorhynchus > Oncorhynchus mykiss. The sequence goes on from NC_143041.1 coordinate 40,941,035, forward strand.
GACTATAGTGTGTAGTAGATTATAGTGTGTAGTAGACTATAGTGTGTAGTAGTAGACTATAGTGTGTAGTAGACTATAGTGTGTAGTAGTAGACTATAGTGTGTAGTAGTAGACTATAGTGTGTAGTATACTATAGTGTGTAGTAGACTATAGTGTGTAGTATACTATAGTGTGTAGTTAGTGTAGTGGACCATAGTGTGTAGTAGACTATAGTGTGTAGTAGTAGACTATAGTGTGTAGTAGACTATAGTGTGTAGTATACTATAGTGTGTAGTTAGTGTAGTGGACCATAGTGTGTAGTAGACTATAGTGTGTAGTAGTAGACTATAGTGTGTAGAAGACTATAGTGTGTAGTAGACTATAGTGTGTAGTTAGTGTAGTAGACTATAGTGTGTAGTAGACTATAGTGTGTAGTTAGTGTAGTAGACTATAGTGTGTAGTAGACTATAGTGTGTAGTAGACTATAGTGTGTAATAGACTATAGTGTGTAGTTAGTGTAGTAGACTATAGTGTGTAGTAGACTATAGTGTGTAGTAGACTATAGTGTGTAGTAGACTATATTGTGTAGTTAGTGTAGTAGACTATAGTGTGTAGTAGACTATAGTGTGTAGTAGACTATAGTGTGTAGTAGACTATAGTGTGTAGTATACTATAGTGTGTAGTATACTATAGTGTGTAGTAGACTATAGTGTGTAGTAGACTATAGTGTGTAGTAGACTATAGTGTGTAGTAGACTATAGTGTGTAGTATACTATAGTGTGTAGTATACTATAGTGTGTAGTAGACTATAGTGTGTAGTAGACTATAGTGTGTAGTAGACTATAGTGTGTAGTTAGTGTAGTAGACTATAGTGTGTAGTATACTATAGTGTGTAGTTAGTGTAGTATACTATAGTGTGTAGTATACTATAGTGTGTAGTAGACTATAGTGTGTAGTAGACTATAGTGTGTAGTATACTATAGTGTGTAGTATACTATAGTGTGTAGTAGACTATAGTGTGTAGTATACTATAGTGTGTAGTATACTATAGTGTGTAGTAGACTATAGTGTGTAGTAGACTATAGTGTGTAGTATACTATAGTGTGTAGTAGACTATAGTGTGTAGTATACTATAGTGTGTAGTTAGTGTAGTAGACTATAGTGTGTAGTAGACTATAGTGTGTAGTAGACTATAGTGTGTAGTAGACTATAGTGTGTAGTATACTATAGTGTGTAGTAGACTATAGTGTGTAATAGACTATAGTGTGTAGTTAGTGTAGTAGACTATAGTGTGTAGTAGACTATAGTGTGTAGTAGACTATAGTGTGTAGTATACTATAGTGTGTAGTATACTATAGTGTGTAGTAGACTATAGTGTGTAGTAGACTATAGTGTGTAGTAGACTATAGTGTGTAGTAGACTATAGTGTGTAG